>NC_077235.1:31186332-31453832 GCF_027887165.1 Monodelphis domestica
GAGGAAAGCTCCGGATGATTTTAGTTACAGAATTCATTCCTTTATAACACACTTATTAAGCTGCCAGGAGCTCTGTAGATGAGGTGTCAAGTTTAGCTGAGACGCAAGTGCCTGTCCTCTTAGAGGTGACAATCTAAAAAGATAGTGACCCAGAGAAGTCTAAATCATGGTCACTGTGGAGGTGCTATCCCCAAAGTCTACCAGAGACATTTTAGAATTGGAACCAGTGGCAGGGTTTTATGCAGTTTTCTGAAAGGAGTTGATTTTAGTCGTCCAACTCTTTGTAATCCCATCTGAGGTTTTCTCAGCAGAGATACTGAAGTGGTTTGCCATTTCCTTCTCCAGCTCATTTTACAGATGGGGAAACTGAGGCAAGCAGGGTTAAGTGACTTGACTAGGGTCACCCAGCTAGTAAGTGTCTGAGGATGGATTTGAATTCAAGATGAGTCTTCCTGACTCCAGGCTCAGTGCTTTGTCCACTATGCCTCTTAGCTGCCCTTTTCTGGAAGGTAGTCCTAAGATAGAGATGTTTGGAGTACACTGTTGATATCTCTGTTCCTAGACCATGTCAGCAAAGGCTGGGAATGGTGGTAATCCTTCCCACCCTTTGATTCCCACCTTTCTCTTTCTGATTATTGAGTCCTTGCTGGAGCAGAGCCCATGGCTCCTCAGATTTGGACAACTGTTGGTAAGCTATCCCATCTCTCCCCTCTGAGACAGTTTCCTTCTCCCACGTCTCTTCATCAGGGAAGGAAGTAACTCCAATTACCTGAACAACTTCTCTGACATTTTGCCTTGAGCTCCTCTTCACAATGGAGTCTACAGCAGGAACAATTGATTTTTTTATTTTATTTTTTCGTTCTGACCTTAAACACCCCAAAAAGAGCATCTCTACATATACAGCCTTACAAAAAAGGGAATTCTAAATGAAAACACAAATCTCTACATCATTTGCTTTTATTTTTAAAGAACATAATAAATTCTTCACATTACTGTCAAAACTGTCCTGTTTGTGCTTTCTCTTGAATTTCTTTGTTTTCTTTTATGCATCTGTGCATTTTAAAAAGGGTTACAATGGTCCTCTTTCTTTTGTTTTGCATCATTATTGCTAATTCCCCTTCCTTCTAACTCACTCACCCCCCTCTCTTTGCAACTAAAAGAGAAAAAGAAGTGGTGAAAAAACTCTTGTAATAAATAAATACAGTCAAGAAGTGGGAGTGGGGGAGGAAGGTAATATGAGAGAAGACTGGCAAGGTAGCTAGCCTAACACTCCAAAGCCTTGTGCCTCTGTGAAATAAGACTAAAAAAAATGGTCAGTATATGCCAAGAGGTTGTACGGACCATACTAGAGAAGACTGGGTTCCCTGCCTGATTGTGAGTAACCAATACCCCCAGGACTTTGCCTATAGAGTAGAACATTCATTCAGTGCTTTTAGAATTGTTGTTGTGGTTAATTGCTATTGTCTAGACCTGTGATGGCAAACCTATGGTACATGTGCCAAAAAGGGCACCCAGAGCCCTCTCTATGGGAACATGAGCTGTCATCTGCCAGAGTTCATTACTAGAAAGGCAGAGGGACTCAGGGGAGCTTCTCCCTTTCCCCTCTACTCCTCACTGAGGACATTTTTTTCACTTTACCCACCCCTCTGCCCAGCAGCCCAGTGGGAACACTTCTTCCCCTATCTGGGTGAAGGGGGGAGCACACAGGGTGCATGGCATGGGGCCTCTGGGTGGACAGGGCACAGAACACAGTCTCGACAAAGTTCATCATCACTGGTCTGAACTATTGCAGTAGCTTCATTTGTTCTCCTGACCTATGTCCATATTACCAACTGGCTAAAATTGTACTGGGAATTCACCTACTATACTGTTGGGTTGGGAAGCAAGTAAAGCCACACAGGGGTAGGCCAGCCAGCCTGGAGTCCAGAACAGCCCTTCATTGTGTGATGGAGGGAGATGGGTATCAGACCAGAGAGAAGAGATGACATCAAGATCAGAATTTGAGTCCCATCAAAAGCAAGGGTTTAGGGGGCAGCTGGGTTGCTCAGTGGATTGAGAACCAAGCCTAGATTCAAATGTGGCCTCAGACAATTCCCAGCTGTGTGACCCTGGGCAAGTCACTTGACCCCCATTGCCTAGCCCTTACCACTCTTCTGCCTTAGAACCAATAAATAATATTGATTCCAAGGTGGAAGGTGAGGGCTTAAAACAAAGCAAGGATTTAGTTGTATCAGGACACTGCCAGCACAGAAGAGACCACTTGCTTCCAAAAGGGAGACCTTGGAGGGAGTTGAGCTGACACTATTTGGAAAAAGAGTAGATCTGAGGTTCCAGCCTCATTGTTGCTTAGCCGTTTCTTTCTGCATCATGTGTAGGCTCGGAGCCAAGGGAAGGCACTTATTAGAATGCCAATCCTAGGACCAAGTCACAGATTACAAAGAACACACAGATGAAGAGAACCAGAGTCCCACTGCTCCTCCAGGCCAGCCCACCTTTCTTCCTCATATACCTGTTTGGTTTTGCTATTTGGTTCTTTTTTTTAACCCTTACCTTCTGTCTTGGAATCAATACTGAGTATTGGCTCCAAGGCAGAAGAGTGATAAGGGCTAGGCAATGGGGGTCAAGTGACTTGCCCAGGGTCACACAGCTGGGAAGTGTCTGAGGCCACATTTGAATCTAGGCCTGGTTCTCAATCCACTGAGCCACCCAGCTGCCCACTCCCTTGGTTTCTGTTTTCCTTGTGGCTCTCAGCATCTCCCATTCCACAAGCCCAGAATGTCCTCCTTCCTCACTTCCACCTTCTAGAATCTTCAGCTTTAAATCACAAACTCAGGGACTGCCTCCTACACAAAGCCTTTGTGGATTCCTCTAGCTGTTTGCCTTCTCTTTCCTTCCTCATCTCCTTTTAAAAAAAAAAACCTTTACCTACAGGGACAGAGGAAGGGGAGGCGTACATCTGGAAATGAATGGGAATGAAAAACAAAAGGCATCAATAAATAGAAGATCTCCTTTTTTTTTTTTAAATAAAATGCAGCCATGGAAGACATTTCATAGTTCTGCTGATTATGCTGCTTGAAGTACAAAATTAGAGGACTATAATTTGCCATTAAAAAAATCTTGGAGCACATAATGTCAGAGCTGGGAGAGACCTTACACTGTAGAGATAGGCTAGTCATTTTCTAGAGGAGTAAACTGATCCCCAGAGGGCGTAGTTATTAATACACACGTAAGCTCTGAAGATCCTTTCCCCACTCTCTCACAGAGTACTTTCCCATCCTGAAACAAAGCTACACCTACCCTGAGCTCAGAGTTCGACTAGGTCTGTGAAGTCGAAAAATGATTCTCTAATGCTGTGGGCTACCCTAGAGTCCTAAATGCTGGACTTCCCTCCAGGATTATCAGTTGAGAATTGTTTGAGTCAGCTAGCCTGAAAGTTTATTTTTTTTTAAATATATTTTGTTGCTTCTCTTTGTTGTTATTTTTTAAACCTTTACCTTCTGCCTTAATATCATTTCTGAGGCAGACTGGTAAGGGCTAGGCAGATAGGGTGAAGTGACTTGCACAGGGTCATAGAACTAGGAAGTATCTGGATTTGAACCCAGGTCCTCCTTATTCCAAGCCTGGTGCTCTATCCATGGTGTTACATAGCTGTGCCCCTAAAAGTAGATGTAGAAAGGGCTATTTACTAAGGTGATAAAGATATAGTAAGAACAGTTGGTACAAAACATCCCCCACCCCCAAGAAGTCTGGGACATACTCTCACAATTAAATAGAAAGTCCGATGAAAGAGGACTCAAGTTTGAAGAGCACTTCAGGGGCAGCTGGGTAGCTCAGTGGATTGAGAGCCAGACCTAGAGATGGGAGCTCCTGGGTTCAAATTTGGCCTTAGACACCTGTCAGCTGTGTGACCTTGGGCAAGTCATTTCACCCCCATTGCCTAGCCTTTACTGCTCTTCCAGGTCAGAGAGTAAAGATTTAAAAGACCCAACCCTCAGAAGCCTTTCCTGATCTCCTTTAATGCTAGCACCTTTCCTCTACTGATTAGCTCCAGTGTATTCTGGGTACAGCTTGTCTGTTGGCATGTTCTCTTTCCCATTGGACTGTGACCTCCTCATTGCCATTCTCTGTATCTTCAATGCTCAGCATAGTGCCTGGCAAGTCGTAGGTATTCTGTAAACGTTTATTGACTGACTTCATATTTGCTATCATTTCATTCCATCAAATGGCTTTGAAAGACTTCACATTTAGTCCAAGGCTGACTGCTTGAGCACCTTATTTTGGGTGGAGCAGGATGACCTGATGAAGTAAATAGAAACCCCACTCTTATATTACTGTCAGAACTGGAACTCGTTTCCCAAGTGCTAATATCTTTCCATTGTGCACTCGCCTCTTGGGATACGAGCTCAGTTTTTAAAACTGGTGTTGCCCCAAAGTCCAAGGAGCACGGTGAGGAGTTAGTCTTGACATTTCGTGAAGGAGGAGAGAGGATGAACAAGTTAAAACACAAAGGCATTCTGGGATCCTGAATCCAGGGGAGAACAAATGCTCCAAGTCCTATTCAGAACTCCCACATCCAGGACAGAAGCTGTCGGATAAGAAAACAGTTCGATGACAGGGCCCTCTTTCCCACTGTTCTTTGTCCAATTATTAGTTTGATTGGAAAAATACAGCTTTTTTAAAATCTCCTTGTGACGTAAGTATGAAATTATGTTATTGACTCAAATTATGTGATTGACTAAAAATAAAACACAAATGGAACGTAGCTGAAAGGAGCAGCAAACATTTCAAATGTCATCTCTAATGCGGTACACTAAGAAGGCACCTTTTATTCTGAAATCATCATTTTACAGCCAGTGAAAAGGAAAGTGCAAAGAAAGAATTCGAGAGACTATGGGCTCCAAACAGAAAAAAAGAGGAGGAAGACGAAGGGGAGAAGGAGGAGGAGAGGAGCCAGAATGCCATCCTGGAGTCTAGCCAGGGAGCTTGGAGCACTAACAAATTTGGAAAAAAACAGTACAGAGGGAATTGTGGGAAGAGGGGGGGGCATAAGAAAGGGATTTACCTGTCTCCTAAATTCCCCCACAGATAACTGGCAATAATGCCTCCGAGTGAACTTTGGAGTGGCACAAAGAATTCAAAGTCAGGAAAAGCAGTCATTCTGCCTAGGCTAACTTGAGAGGATGCTAGGGAAGATCTCACCTCTGAGGTGATGCTCTGGCCTAGGTTTGTATTGGTGAAGGTGTGGGATGGGTGCCGGAGCAGCACTGAGGGGGCAGCTCTGTTCTCCTCCTTCTCCACAGCTCCTAGGACAATGTTCATATGCCCCACCCCTCCACCCAACAGCCCAATGGGAGCACTTCCTCTCTCTTCTGTCTGGGGTAATACAGGAGCTCACAGGCTGCTTGAATATGCATTTTAGGCACCTGATCTTGAAAACATTTGCCAACACTGGCCTAGGTGAAATACAGACACCTCCGTGGGGCAGATTCCTCTTTGTCAACAAATGACAAGCCCTGTAGAAACCAAAGCCTCAGTTTCCATCTTGTACCTGACAGTGAGGACAGGGGAATTGGGGGCATCTTGGTGCTGAACAGATGAGGTCCTAGCCTGAGGTGACCTAGGAAGAACAAGTACCTGCAAGTGAGCTAAGGTCATAGGGGTGGGGCCCTGCTATCTGTGGTCATTTCCAGGAGAGCAGAGTCCCTGGTTTCCCAAGCAAGGACCAGCTGACGCTTGCAGCAACCTGCCAGACCACAGAGAACAAGAAGTTGTGGTGGTAGCAGCACTGGAGGCCCTGGTGGGCACAGGGACCCAAAGTAGCACCTGAGGGTGCTTGTGTGAGGCAGAGGAGAGTGCCTGAGGTTACTCATAGACCAAGGCATGATGGGAAGGAGCAATGACCACACCTGACCTTGGATTATAGAAAGTGGAAGAGCCAAGAGGTCAAAGGCCTCCAGAGAGGGTTCAGGAAACAAGAGCAAAGGATCTATCTTTGCAGCCAAGAATAACCTACTCAGCAAAGCTAGGAGGGAAAAATAGATATTAAATGAGCTAAAGGACTTTCACATATTTCTGAGAAAAACACCAGAAGTGAATAGAAAATTTGGCTTACCAGAGTCAAGAGAAATCTAAGAAGGTAAACAAGAAAGACTAATTATAAGGATTGAAGAAGGTTAAATTGTTTACTTCTTATATGAGAAAATAATATCTGTAACTCTTAAGAATATTTTAGGGGGCAGCTGGGTGGCTCAGTGGATTGAGAGCCAGGTCTAGACACAGGAGGTGCTGGGTTTGAATGTGACCTCAGACACTTCCCAGCTGTGTGACCCTGGACAAGTCACTTGACCCCCATTGCCTAGCCTTGACCATTCTTCTGCCTTGGAACTAATACATAGTATTGACTCCAAGATGGAAGGTAAGGGTTAAAAAAATAAAGTCACCAATGATCTCCTAATTGCAAATTGAATGATTTTTCTCCATCCTCAGCCTTCTTGACCTCTCTTCAATCTTTGACACTATCAATTACCTTATTCGCCTGCATACTCTCTACTATGTGGATTTTCATGTATTTTTTTAAACCCTTACCTTCCATCTTGGAGTCAATACTGGGTATTGGCTCCAAGGCAGAAGAGTGGTAAGGGCTAGGCAGTGGGGGTCAAGTGACTTGCCCAGGGTCACACAGCTGGGAAGTGTCTGCGGCCAGATTTGAACCTAGGACCTTCCATCTCTAGGCCTGGTTCTCAATCCACTGAGCTACCCAGCTGCCCCCTGGATTTTCATGTATTGAAGAAAAATAATAATACTAATGATGTTCTCCGAGGTTCAAGTCTATCAGAAAACTTTAAATTGAATTGAACATTATTTTACACCCAAGCCATTTCTAGATTGGAGAGATATATACAAAATGGCATCATTTCCCATGCCTTCTGACATGATCCTTTACCTCAAGAGAATCTGAAGTAACATATCTGAGAATCTTGAATAAGGAAAAGATAAGATAATATGTTAAAAATGAGTTTTGAGTCAACATTCCAAAACTACGCAGCTTCTTCCTGGACTTCTCTCCTTAAGGACTGAAAAGAGTTCCTTCAATTTCTTAACTGTAAACTTCAAAAGATAAGATTCATGATATCCTTTTGTGGGCTTCAACAGGGTTAGCAAAGACTAAAGAGATAAGTTTCATTATGCTCCTCACTCCATTTCAAAGGAAGTCTGCAGCCTTTCTTCTCCCCACTTTCCAAAAGGGAAAAGTCTGAAAAGGGTTTCAGGCTGGAGTAATAGTAGTTCATAGTATTTCTAGAGAAACTAAAAAGGAAGTTATTGAATCTGCTTCTTCACCTGACCCAGCTCTCTCCTGGTTCTCCTCCTCTATAACTATTCTTTCCTCTTTTCCTTTACTATTTATTCATGTTGTGACCACAAATGAGGGCTGCTCCCCAAAGGGTCTTCCTGCCCTGGGTACCTTCTCTTCTTCCTTTACACTATCTCACCCTCATCAGCTCCTTTGGGCTCAATTATCATCTCTATGCAAATAATTCCCAGACCTCTAAATAGCAAATCCTCTTCTCTCTCTAGACTGCCAGTCCCATCTCAATAGTTGCCTTTTGGATTTCAGAAAGGCACTTCAAATTCAATTTATCTGAAACAGAACTAATTTTCTTTACCTCCAAACTCTCCCCTCTTCCTAACTTCTGGATTGCTGTCTAGGGCATTACCAAACTGATGGTCAAAGTCAAGTCTTTGATATGATTGATTGTTTCCTTTTCCTTCTTCACGCTGTAGTATTTTGTAAAAACGACAGTCCCTGGAGATCATGTGTTAAAATGAATTTGACAAGCATTTACTAAGCTACTACTATGGTCCAAGGATTGTCCTGGGGCTGGGCTGAATAGTCCCTGCCCCCCCCCCCCAATATAAATTCTCTTGAGCCCAGTAGGAAGCAGGTAGAAGAAGGAACTCTTGGCCCAAGCCCTTC
Organism: Monodelphis domestica; assembly: GCF_027887165.1. Taxonomy (NCBI): domain Eukaryota; kingdom Metazoa; phylum Chordata; class Mammalia; order Didelphimorphia; family Didelphidae; genus Monodelphis; species Monodelphis domestica. The sequence goes on from NC_077235.1 coordinate 31,194,308, forward strand.
TGAAGATTTAAATTAGGTGGGAATTATCAGGAGAAAGTTGGTTAACTGGGGAATAAATCAACAATGTATTCTAATTGTTTCTTGTCTCCAAGAGGCTGTGATTTGAAGGCTACATTTATGGAAATAAATTAGAGATAAGCATTATGTCCTGAAGAGCAAAGAAGCTTCATCTCCACCCACAGTTTGCAGGGAACAGAGAGTCTTTTTTGATCTGGGCTGAAAACAATGAAGAAAGGATCAGGGATGAGGCAGGATGTGGGATAGAGACCCAGGGTGTGATTGTGAATGAAGATAGAACTAGAGCCTAGAGGAGGGCTTTGTCCAGACTGCTACAGATAGAAGGACTTGCCTGTTTCCTCCTTAGGGCCACTTACCCAACCTTTTGTACTTTCTCCTCAGTCCAGAAATACTCTATTATCTCCTCTCTGCCCCTTAGTTTCCCTGGCTTTCTCTCAGTATTAGCTTGAATCCAACCTTTTGCAGGAGACCTTTCCATTTCTCTACCCTGCCCTTTCTCTGAGATTATTTTCCATCTACTCCATATTTTCCATCTACCTCGTTATTTACATGGTCCCTCCGTTAGGATGGGAGCTCTTTTTCTGCAAGGACGCCTTTTACCTTACTTTATCCCCAGTGCTTCCCAAATGTTTGTCCTTGTTTAAGGTCGAATTGCAGTAATGCAGTTCAAAAGGAATACCTGTCTCTTAAGGGCTTCTTTCCTCCTTGGTACTACCACACCCCCAACTGGCACCTCTCTGGTCTCTCCTCTCATGAGTTAAGGAATTGGGGTGGGATCATTCATCAGCCCTGCCATGGGCGGTGTCTAGATTCTGGGGGTTGGAATGCCTTTCCTACCATGGCAGAGCAGAGCGGCCCAGGGCCCTTCCCCATCTTTCACAGGGGTTGCTCATGACATATCTCCTGAATGTCCCAGAGAGTCAGAGATTTTTTCTTTTTAATTTTTATTTATTCATCTAAAATTTTTTCCATGTTTGCATGACTCATTTTATTTCTCTCCCTTCTTCCCTCCCCCCTCCCAGAGCTGACAAGAATTCCACTGGGTTGTACCAATGTTATCACTTGATACCTATTTCCATACAATTCGTTTTTGCCATAGAGCAATCTTTTAAAGGCCAAACCCTAAATCATATAACCATGTATATAAGTGACAAGTGATAAGTCATGTGTTTTTCTTTTGAATTTCTGCTCAAATAGTTCTTTCTCTCAATGTGGACGGCATTCTTTCTCCTAAGTCCTTCAGGGGTGTCCTGGATTATTGTATTGCTACTGGTAGTAAAGTCCATTACATTGAATGGTTCCACAGTGTTGTACACACTTTCTGTGTACAATGTTCTTCTGGTTCTGCTCATTTCACTCTGCATCAGTTCATCGAGGTTCTCCCAGTTCATATAAAAACCCTCCAGATCATCATTCCTTACAGCACAGTAGTAGTCTATCACCATCAGATACCACAATTTGTTCAGCCATTCCCCAATCAAGGGATACTCCCTCATTTTCCAGTTTTTTGCCACCCCAAATTGTGTGGCTGTGAATATTTTTGTACACGTATTTTCCCCATTATCTCTTTGGGGTACAAACCCAGCAGTGGTATGGCTAGATCAAAGGGGAGGCAGTTTTTGGAACCCTTTGGGCTCCAGTGGACTGGAGGGTGCCGCCACTCCAGAGCTCCCACGCCTATCTGTCTGTTGGTGGCAGTTGGTCAACATTTGTTGCTGGCAGTGATAAGGAAATTGGGCCCCTTCTCTTTGCAATGATTCCTCCCCTTTATGATGGCTAAAGGAGTTGGGCTGGGAGCAGATCTGGTATATATTACACTGCTATTTTTATGGGTTCAGAGTTTTGGGCTACAAGATCTTAGGGGAGATGATGATAAAGGTGGGGTCTGATTTGCCCAGCACAGATAGTCAAGGTTTGCACCAAGATGGTGACTACATAAGTAGAGAAAAGATGAGGGAGGGAGGGAAGAGGAGAGAGAGACAGACAGACAGAGACAGAGACAGAGAGAGAGAGAGAGAGAGAGAGAGAGAGAGAGAGAGAGAGAGAGAGAAAGAGAGAGAGAGAGGAGAAGAATCAACAAGACTTGGCAAGAGACTAGACAAGTGTAGTAAGTACAAAGGAAGAATTAAGGCTGATACTAAGACTGAGCCTTTGTCCACTTCCAGAGAAAGAACTATTGCAGTCAGAAAGCAGGTCTCAAAGCATAAAATTTTTTCCTTTAGTTTACTTGAGTTTTATTTTGGGGTTTTGGTTTTATCTGATTATTGTCTTTAAAAAATGAACAATATGGAAATATGTTTTGTATGATGGTATGTGTATAGCCCAGATCAGATTGCTTGCCATCTCTGGGAGGGGGAAGGGAAGGGTAGGAGGGAGACAATTTGAACCTCATAATTTCAGAAAACTTATGTGGAAATTATTACATGTAATTAGTGAAATAAAACACTTTTATTAAACTTTTTAAAGTAAGACTGAGCCCTAGTAACCGAGAGGATAGCAGTGCTTTCCATAATAGTATTTAATATTTATATAACACTTATTTTGTGCCTAGCAATGTACTAAGTGCTTTACAATTGTTATCTCATGTGACCTCCATCATAGTAGGAAAGTTTGTGGGGAGGGAAGAGTTTACTGAGAAAAATAACAAATTCTGTTTTGGACATTTGATGAGTTGAAATGTCTATGGGACAACCAGTTTGAGATGTTCAATAACAATTGGTGATGAGGGGTTAGAAATTGGGAAAGATGTTAGGGCTGGATAAGTAGAACTAAAACTGTCTACAAAGAGATCAACCTATCCTCCATTTAGGGGGATCAAAGTGATTTTTCTTTGAGTAGTCTAACCATGTCTCTCTCTCTCTCTCTCTCTCTTTCTCTCTCTCTCTCTCTCTCTCTCTCTCTCTCTCTCTAACTCAGAAAGCAAGAAAAACAAAACACATTACAAATATAAATAGTTATGCAAAACAAATCCCAGCATCAACTGTGTCCAAAAAAAATAAAAAAGGATTGCCTGATCTGGACGTGAGTTAACCCTAAATTCTTGTATGTTAAGAATAGTGAGAAATAGTTCACCCTGCTAAAAGGTAGTTAGACATTGACTGGGGAGAGAATGCCCATCTTGTGGCTAGGCCAATGACACCAGGGATCTCTTTGTTGTGTGCTATATATATATAAACCCAGGGGTGAGGGATATATCAACCCTTGGTGTCTCACATCCCAGTATTCATTCAATTAATGTCTATTTCTTTGAGGACCTTCAGATTATAACCTGATGGTTTCTGGAGATAAAAGTCTCTTTTGGCTTTATCTTCTTATCGTGGAACCCCGCCCCCCATGGTGCTAGAATAGTGCCATATGCCCAGTAGACATTCAGTAAATGTTAGCTAATGAAGGTAAATGGAAAATTGCCTTAGCAACTGCTCTTGCATAGTTTGGCTCCTGCATCAGGAATAATCTAACAAAGCATGTCAATGAATATGGGCTTATGGCAGAGTCAGAGGAAAGAAGGGAGCATATGGGAGAGATGTTAGTTACTACGGTAGTCAGGCTTTAGAAACCATTGGGATATGGGGAGGTGAGACAGTGAGGAATTGATGATGACACCTAGGTCTTGAGCCTGGGTAACTAGAAGAATGATGGTGCCCTTGACAGTAAGAGGGATGTTAGGAAGCAGAGAGATCTTTGTGGAAAAGATAAGTTCACTTTTGGACATGTAGAATTTAAGATATCCATGGAGCATCCAGTTCAGGATGTCCCAAAGATGACTGGAGGTAAATATCTGAAGATTAGGTCACTGAAATCAGGGAAGCTCACAAGCTCCCTAAGTAAAAGCATAAGGAGGAAGAGGAAATGAAGGACCGAAGATAAAGTCACTGAGTGTGACATGGATAAGATCCAGCAAAGGAGACTGAGGAGGAGTCAGAGATGTTGGAGAACTAGGAGAACGCAGTGTTATAAAAATCTGGAGAGAAGAGAGTGTCAAGGGGAAGAAGGTGATTGAGCCTGTCAAAGCCTGCGGAGAGGTCAAGAAGAATGAAGATTGAGAAAAGGCAATTAGATTTAATATTAGTAAATTTGGAGAGAGCATTTCAGTTGAATAATGAGATCAAAAGTCAGACATCAGAGAGTGAAGAAGAGGGTGAGAGGAAAGGAAGTTCACAGCTTTTTCAAGGAGAATAACCAGAAAAGGGAGAAGAGATGTAGGACAATAGGTAGCAGAAATGGATGGACAAATGACATAGTGAGAAGATAGAGGGTGGGACCTGTTGTGCCAGGGAAGCTCATTACTGTTCATTTAATAGTTAGGAAGTCCTGAGTTCAAATTTTGCCTCAGATACTTACTGTGTGGTTCTGGGCAAGTCATTCAACCTCTACCTCTCTCTCTCTTCTGTTATCTGTAAAGTGGGGATAATAATGGTGCCTACCTTTCAGAGCTTTTGTGAGGATTAAATGAGATCATATTTGTAAAGCACTTTATTGTGGTGGTTCAGTTATTTTTCCATCATGTCTTACTCTTACCTGCTTTCTACCATTTCCTTGCCTAATTTTCATTGACCAATAATTCTGGGGTCCCTTAAGGACAATATGTCTATAAATCTATTGGCAATAGCCTTGTCCTGAACTGTCATTTTAAAAATCCATCTATTTTAATAAATAAATCTCTAGGGCTCAGCCAATGTGAGTTAGCTGCTAGACTCAACCGTAATGTTGGTTGAGTTCATATGGATGCCACCCTTGGAAGGCCTCTTAATTCTGCTCTTGGATTTTAGCCATTTCATCAGCTCCACCAGAGACAAAGCACTCTTGGGTACACCTGACCAATCTAATAGTGCTTATCTATTGTCCTACTCTGCTGTTCTCAGAGAAATGAAGTGACTTATTTAGAATGTGCTCTAAGACCATCTAGCAACCCCCTTTCTTCTTTTTGATAGGGAAACACCAGTTTTTTGCACCCTCAAGTCCTCCGACTCTGCAAAGAAGGCAGTGGAGGTATAGTGGCATGTTGTAGATAGAGGACACTTTTCCAGGTTGACATTTCCAGTGCTCCCATTGTACCTGAGTCTATTTTAAATATTTGCTATACACAAATAAGCCATGAGTGTGAAACTGAGTCAAAGGCTTCATGATGATCAAAAAAGGCAGTAAAAACCTGAGTTTGAGCCTGTTTCATGACTTACAAGCAATGGGAATTTGGGCGACTAAATTCTGTCACTTTTTTGAACCTCAGTTACCTTATCTGTAGAATGGCACTAATCATACCTCTTTTATATGCCTCATCTAGGCTGATGGGAGGTAATCTAAAAACATTTTGTAAACTGGAGAGCCCTAAAGAAATGTGAACTAGGGTCAGGGCCTAACCTTCTTTCTCCTGTCCTTGTGCAGGCTAACCCAGAAATCATCTCATTAATTCTTCCTCAACCCCTTAAGCAATAAATAAAGAAGATAAAGGATACCTTTACCAAATAAATATGTTTTTGCCCTGTTAATGTCCATTGTTAATGATTCCTAGTCCAGAGTTGATAAGGTACAATGATCTTCTTTCCTCATAAAACATGATGTTAACCTTCTAAGTTGATGCCTTTCCATGAGCATTCGGTTTTATATGTAAATCTCTGGATTTCACATTCATATATCTCTCGAGCACTTCTCTGTCCCTGCCGAAATCTCCCATGAGCACACTCCTGATGGATTTTTGCCGATGCCGATTTATCCTACTTACATGGCTAAGCCATTTCCTACGTCAGCATAGAATGTGGTCTAAAACACGGGGATCTAAATGAGGACAGTGCTGGCAGCCTCGAGAAATATGAAGAAGGAGATTTGCAAAAATAATGGGGAGATCTTTGCTATCCTCCGGAAATGAAGCTCTTATTTCTCTTTACTCTAAGATTGGCATATTTCAAAGCAAACCCTGTGCAGTGATGAAAGGGGATCTTTCTTTAGACTTCCCTAGGTCAGAGTCTTAGCAGATGCACAGAAGGAACCGACAACATTTTGTAAGGGGTCTTTTGTTTTGTTTTGTTTTGTTTCATCCTTTTGCTTTCAAGGCAAAGGAGGAAATCTTTGCTGGGGAGATTGTCAGTGTGTGAACAAGGCGGTACTTGATGTCGGCATCAGGAGTGCCATGCTTGCCACACATCTGTAAGCTCAGGATAATGTTTCTTACCTATTGTGAGGATTAATTAGTGCCATAGGAAAGCTCATTACTATTAATTTAATCCCCCAAATTCACTGTATTCAAGCAGCAGGAGAATACAGTTACAAACAATTTATATCCTATTTTAAAAAGCTGCCTTATTGAGCATCTCAGAAAGTGTGATGAACAGTACTGCCCGCCAGAGAGCGAGTCAAAAGACCTGGGGTGTACAATCCAAGGTCAGCCATTTACTGACTGGCTGCAAGACCTCAGACTGAATTACTTCACCTTTCTAGGACCTCATTTTCTTATCTGTAAAATGGGAATGGGGGGCAGCTGGGTAGCTCAGTGGATTGGGAGTCACGCCTAGAGACAGGAGGTCCTGGGTTCAAATTTGGCCTCAGATACTTCCAAGCTGTGTGACCCTGGGCAAGTCACTTGACCCCCATTGCCTAGCCCTTACCCCTCTTCCACCTTGGAACCAATACACAGTATTGACTCCAAGACGGAAGGTGAGGGTTAAAAAAATGGGGATGGTTCTTGTACCATCTATCTTACAGGATTGCTTTTAAGAATTAAGAATTAAATGAGATATGACTATAAGTGTCAGCTGCTTTTCGTTCATTCATTCATTCATTCATTCATTTGGCATTTATTAAAGTTAGCCTACTTCCCTCCCTCCCCCAAGTCCTTCCCTCTGCCCCCACTGGAATGTTCAGAAAGGACTATTACCCCTGGTGTTTTCAGGGCTGTTCTTTCACCTTTGCTCTCCACTTTTCACCCAACTCTCACCTGTGGCTCCAAGAAGAGCATTTAGATCAGCCTCAGGCCCTTTTCTCATAGTGTCTAGTAGGGGTATAAGACACAGGGACAGGTACTGAGAAAAATAGTATTCCCAGAGTGGCACTCACCAAAGTGCTATGTGAGTTCGGAGGGGGAAGATCCTTTTCTTTGATTGATAAATTTTATTTTAAAAACAGATAGCTAGGTGGCACAGTTGATCAAGTGTGGGGCATGGAGTCAGAAAGACCTGATTTTAAAAAGGTGGCTTCAGATACATGGACAAGTAACCACTGTCGGCTTCAGTTTCCTGTGCTGTGAAATGGGTCTAATAATAGCATCTACCTCCTTGAGTTGTTGTTGAGATTAAAATGAGATATTTGAGGAGTGCTTAGCACAGTGCCTGACGACGTCTTGTCAGACAATCTATAAACAATTATCAAGCACCTGTTGTGTGCCTGGAAAGAGACAGTCCCTGCCTCCAAGGAGCTTACCACTAATGGGTAATGAGATGGTGTGTAAGAGTGCACTCTATACAGGATAAATAGAGAGAAAGTGATAGAATTAGAGAGGTTAGGAAGGGCTTCCTATAGAGGATGGGATTTTAATTGGAACTTAAAGGAAGCCAGGAATCACAGGAGGGGGTGATGAGGAGAAAATCATACCAGGCATGGAAGGTAGGTAGGAAGAATCCAGAGCTGAGAAATGGAGGATCCAGCAAGGACAACTGAGGAATGGTCTATAAGATGAGGCCCAGGAGAGAACATAGAAACCCAAAACACAGAGAGAAGAGAGTGTCAAGTGAATGAGGAGTGTGATCAACAGTGTCAAAGGCTGCAGGGAGGTCAAGGAGGATGAGGATCAATTTGGCATTGCCATTGATTTGGCAGCTAAGAGATCACTGGGAACTTTGGAGAGAGCACTTTGGGTGGAATGATGAGGTCTATCACATTCATGCACCAGAATTTGTCCTGCTGTTCACCAATCAATGAAGACAGGATTAAGATTGTTTCCAATTGCTCTTACAAATAGCAGTGCCCAGGAATTTTTTTGTACAGATGGTTTTTGCCTTATTAATGCCATTTTTAAAAATTATTTTTTAAAGAGTTTAGAAAGCACTCTTTTGTCAAATTCTTACCTTCTGTTTTGGAACCAATACTAAGTATTGATTCCAAGATGGAAGGTAAGGGTTGAAAAAATAAAATAAAAGGGTACACATTTAGGTGGTTCAGTGGATTGAGAGATAGGCCTGGAGACAGGAATGTTCTGGGTTCAAATTTGATCTCAGACATTTCCTTGTTGTGTGACCGCTGGCAAGTCATTTAACTTCCATTGCCCAGCCCTTACCATTCTCCTGCCTTGGCATCAATATACAGGGCTGATTCTAAGGTGGAAAGTAAAAATAAAAAGAAATTAAAAACAGGACGTAGAATGAGAGGAAAGTGGTAGCAGTGAGACATTGGAAAGACAATGAAGGCACAGGGACAACAGAGGAAGTGAGAAACAGAAAGAAAGAAGAGCAGTTCAATAGCAACAGAGAAAAAATCAAGGTTGGTCACTGCAGGCACCTCAGAATGGAACTTGGTTGGAAGGAACACTTGTGCCAACCTCTTCAGGGTCTGAGGGAAGTTCCCAAAGGCCGGCTTCTTCCCTCTTTCTCCATTCTCCTCCCTTTGCCTGTCTGACAATAACAGACATTGTATCCTAATAAACCCAAGTGTTTTCTGTGTCCTGATTAGGCCTCAACTAGGCCTCAACTCTTTAGAAGCCCTCATTGCCCAATTTTGAAAGCCGGGCATTGTTCCAAACCTCTGTTTGAATGGCAGAGATTTTCCAAACTGGGTACTCTGAGCTATGGGGATTTTAAGAATAAGTTTACATCAGATATCAACTCCATAAACTAGCAGAGAAAGGAACCACGTGAACCTGGGTCGATTATATTGCTGTTGGGCTAACAGTGAGCTAATTTTTGTCTTGGACAGCTGATTCAATCTATGAAGAGGAGAAGGGCTAGGAGGAAAGGGTGGGGACTTAAGATAAGGTGCTACTTTAAACCCCCTCTGCTCCCCCCTACCACAAGGAGGAAATAAGTGAGGCTTGGGAAGGTTTCCACTTAGCTCCCTGGCAGAATGAAAGAGAGAGCAGAAAGGCTTAATTTAAGTATCCTCCTCGGTGTCACAGCTGGTGTTGGCAGTGATTTTAAATAAAGGCCTGCAGGTGCAGAAAAGGAGATGACATGAAAAAGATGTAAATGATATTAAACTACCGTTCTCCATGTCTTCTGGAAGTGGTAAGAATGCTGGATTTAGGCTGGAATCCTGAGCTTGCTACCTTACTAGCTTGAAGGAAGCAACCTGCTCCATGTTTCTGGGTCTCTCTCTCTTCATCTGTAAAATGGAGGAGTGTGGACCAGAACACCTCTCAACCCTATGAGACCTCTGAAAGGGATTTAGATTGGAAAGTGATGCCCATGTTGATGAGATTGATTAGAGACAATGAAAAATGGGTTGCCACAGTTCTGCCTGGTTGCAGGGCCGTGATCTCTCCATGATTTTCACCCTGTATTTAGGTACCGTTACCAAAAGATGTCACTGAGCCTGGGTTCTCAAGGACTATGCTAACTTCTCAATCTCTTTTAGGTCCTGCTGAACTGGAAGGGTTTCAAATACAGGCCTCTTGATGGACCAGCTTAGTCCCATTGCCAGAAGGCTGGGCGCCAAAGAATGAACTGGTTTTAACCACAGACAGAGCACTAGGTTTGCTACTTAATATATTTGAATCACCAGGCAAGACATGTGTCCTCTCTTGGGTTCAGTTTTATCTGTAAAATGAAGGAATTAGTCTAGATAACCAACCTCCAGAGTCCCTTTAGGCCCAAGTCTAGACTCTGCTAAGACATGATGGGGTTACCATGAACACCATGGGAAAGCTCAGATGCTACTGAAGCCACAGATCTTTTGTAGTATTGAAGGTGGGCAATTCTGACAGGTCTTTTTGATTTTCCTAGAAGGCATCACTCTGATCTAAGGGAAAGGTTGAGTCTAGTGTCCAGAATGTTGGAACTGGAAGGTACCTACTCATCTAGTCAATGCCTTGAATTTTATGGATGAGGAAAATGAGACCCAAAGAGGTGAAGCAACTTGCTCAAGATCATGTAACTGAGAAGAATCAAGAACCAGATTGAGGGACACATCAAAGGGGAGCTGCACTAATAGTATCTACCCAAAGCTTGAGAGAGGAGATGCTTCGTGGATCAATGACACCGCTGCCTTTTATGGACTTGAAGCGTAGAAATTTGCTAAGTTGTATTTGACAAACTTCAGCTCTTATGAAACATTCTTGTGGATGAAGAAAGTCTCAGTACTAAAGAACAAATGAATTCTATCATTTCTTGAGTTACTTATGCTTTGCTTCCAGTCTCTTTGAATTTGCTTCCCACTTGTAGGCTGACTGTTGGAGAGCTACTTATCTTCTCCTTAATTAGTGTGAGCTTGTCCCACTAAGGCTGAAGTGATACATATTTCTTTCCATTTAAGTCCTTCAGGTTCCTTCTGTGTCTCTCTCTTTAGAAACCCTTACCTTCTATCTTTGAATCAATACTAAGTATTGGTTCCAAGTCAGAAGAGCACTAAGGGCTAATTAATGGGGGTCAAATGATTTGCCCAGGATCACACAGCCAGGAAGTATCTGATGTCAGATTTGAACCCAGGACCTCCTGTCTCTAGGCCTGGCTCTCTATCCATTGAGCCACCCAGCTGTCCCCAGTTTCCTTCTTAAAAATTTTTTTTAATCTTTTTTCTTTAGATTTCTATTCATAGTAATCTCAGCCTCTTATTTCTAGATGATAGTCTTCTTGTCCATTTGGAAGGAAATGTACTAGCATGGCTCTGTGATATTGGCCTTCGTGGACTCCGTGGTTCTTGGCCACCTCCTCCACAGTCTCGTGTAAGCTGAGGAAGAGAAGAAAAGGAAAGGGCAGAGAGGGGCAAGATGGTGGAGGGAATGAGAGGAAAGAAAAAGGAAAGGACAGAGAGACATAGGGAAGGGGATAAAAAAGGACAGGGGCAATTTACTGTATTGTACTGCTACACCAAACTCCATCTGTTTCTTCTCTCCTCCATGGTCCAATTCAGACAAGAGTGAAGTAGGGTGGATACCCAATCCCTAGTCCCATGCTCCATGTTTGCATATTCCCTCTTTGTCTCATGTACCCCATTTATGAGAAATAGCAAATTTTGACCCCCTCCTTCTCTGTCTTTCTACCCTAGAGTATTCCTTCTACCCTCCGTTTTCTTCCCCCTCTACAAACTCCTAGAACAGGACCAATCCTCCCCTTCAAGTCTTCTGTTTCTCTTAACTCCGTCAACACTAAGGTTCTGAAGGGACCCTTTTTTCTTTCCCCCCATTAGAACCATAGCAGTACATCTTCCAGCCCCTTCCAATTACTCACAAAATTTACCTTTCTAGGTTTCTCTGGTCTTTTGTGTTTGCATTTCAAAGTTCCCTCTTGGCTCTGATCTTTTCATCAGAAATGCTTGAAAGTCTTCTGTTCCATTAAAGGTTCTTTTTTGCTGTAAGATTATACTCACTTTTACACAATAAGCTAAACTCAGTTGTAAGCCTGTATCTTTTGCCTACAGTAATACTGTGTTCTAAGATCTCTCATTTTTAGTAGTGTTAGATCATTAGGTCCTTGTTTTGTGGCTCAGACAGGGGGCTAGGGACTGTGGAGCCCTGAGCCTCCGGTCTCTTCTGTGTTCACCCTGGTCTCGCACACAGTCACATGGATGTTGCTGTTTCCTGGAATTTCCAAGGCCCTTCTTTCTTACTGTGAATTTATAACCACCTATGGGCTTTCTCAGGGGAGCCCTCTACTCTACTTCATTCAGACAAAGAGCCCTTGAATAGAGTTCTGGGTCTATGATCAGGAAGACTTGAGTTCGAAAGTGACCTCAGACACCTGAGCAAATCACTTACTTCTTCTTTGATTGTCTCAGTTTCTCCAATGGTAAAATGGGGATAGTAATAGCACCTATCTTCCTGGGTTCATGTAAAGATAAATTAAGATACTAGGCCTTTTGTGTAGTAAATGCTATAAAAATGTTTGTCCTCCTCCTCCTCCTCTTCTCTTGAGTGCTGGCTTTGCTAAAGGCCTCCTTTCTTAATTCCTGTAACCGACTAGTTAATTTAAAAAAAAACAGCTCTCACCTTTTACCTTAAGATCAATACTATGTATTGGTTCTAAGGCAGAAGAGTGGTCAGGGCTAGGCAATGGAGGTGAAGTGACTTGCCCAGGGTCACACAGCTGGGAAGTGTCTGAGGCCAGATTTGAGCCCAGGACCTCCCGTCTCTAGGCATGGCTCTCAATCCACTGAGCTACCTAGCTGCTTCCTTGGTTAAATTTTTGGTGTAATTTTGGGGTGAAAGAAGTCACTTACTATAGTTTCTCATCAGTTTTCTTGAACATTATTCAATCTGGTGCACATTTCAGGTTTTTGCTGGAGTAGGAATAGCAGCCTGCCTCCATTCAGGCAGCACTATTGGCTGGAAGCCCAGGACTCTTCCTATTGTATACACCCTGCTGCTCACCCCTACCCCAGTGTCTATCAGGCTCTCTCCCTGAAATGCCAATTTTCCCTTAAGGCGACAGAAATCACTGAGCTCTGGAAACTTTGAACACAGTTCTCAGATCTTAAATGTACCACACAAATGTAGGGCTTCACTGAGGCTCACCTCTGCCAGCAACTGAGACAGACACACCTCAGACTAGGCAGGGGTGTGCCGGCAAATGTTTGACTGCTGGATCTCTGAAAAAACCCTTCAGGACACACTTTTGGGTTTAATCTACATTATTAACATTTTCTTTATTACTTAAGTCTATTCAATCAACAAAACAAGCCCTCATTTGTAATGCTGGCTGATTTCAGAGGTATAAAGGCTTTCCACCAAAATTTAACAATCAGCTCCAGTATATCCCTAGACTTCATGGATCACTGTGCCAAAAAGCACTGGCCAGGGAGTAAGAACTAGGTTCTAGCAGTAATTATCTGTGTGACCTTGGGCAAATAATTTTTCCTAAGGAGACCTCAGTTTCCTCATCTGCAAAATGAGGAGGTTTGACTAGATGATTTCCGTGGTGCCTTCCAGTTCTAAAGCTGGCATTCTAGTATCATTCTAGGATTCTAGGCCATCCCTACATGTTGATCTTCACAGGAAGACTCATTTGCAAATTGGCTCTGACCTGAAGAGGGACTTAAATATGAATGTTTCTCTCCTTCAGTGTTTGAAGGTGATAAAAAACCAATATATAGGCAGAGTTTTTTCCCAAAATTGTATATGTTCCCAGCTTCCTTTGAGACATTTCATATCCCACCTTCTATAAGAGACCTTTCTTGGTCCTCTTCCCATCTCGAGCCTCGCCCACTTCCTTCCCTCTGCCATCATGGCCCATTCACACTCTATGTATCTTCTATAAATGGAGACAGTAATTTCAGATTGTCTTCCCCTGCCCTCCCCATTAGTTGTAAGCTCCCTGAGGGCAGGGACCACATCTGTACTTTTCCCTGTATTCTCTGTGTTTAGCACTGGGTTGGCACTTAGTAAATGCTTGTGGTGGTTGTTACAGATGGTGAGGCTAAAGCAAATCCTTTGGTTTTCATTTCCACCCACTATTTGCTGACTTTTTGTTATCTCTGAGTCAGGTGATTGTTTTGCCTGTCCTTCAGAAGCCCTGGATTGTCCTGCTTGGAGGCAGGAAGGTCCAAGTCTTCACAGCTCCTCGAAGCCAAGAAGGGATCCTGAATATCTCACCTCCCAGAACACAAGTGCATCAGCAAAGGGCAGGAAGGAGTTCAGAATGGCCACCATGATCACACAAAAAACCAACCTGGTTCCAGGCTCCCTGGCTGCCATACTCCCTCCGGGTCATCCTGACTCCTCACGTGCCAAGCCAATCCATTACTATATTAACTTTACTTCAGAGTGTCTCCCATCTGTCCTCCCTTCTCTTCACTCACACAGCCACTAGTCTAGCTACAGCCCTCTTCACCCCATGTGATGGAGATTTGCAGTTTCAGATACAAAATCTCTCCTGCTCTACCATGTATTGGGAAATGCTTGTTTTGTTTTATTTTGGGAGGGCATCTTTTAAATTCAGAATCAAGTAGAAGAACCACACAAAAAGGTGTAGCTCCAGCACCATTTTTTATATGAAGCCTTTCCTGACCCCCCCCCCCCAGTTGTGAGTTACCTCCCTCTCAGAGCAGTTTATATTTACTTGTCTTTATTCTATATACTCCATGGATATGGTACTTATCCAGGTCCATGTTGTCGATCCTGTTATTAAAACGTAAAGTCTTTGGGAGTAGGGATTGATTCATTCTTTGTCTGTGTATCCCCAGCCTGCAGCACAGTGGCCGGCACATAGGAGGAGATTAATAAATGTTTGTTGATTGACTGATCATTAATAGAGTCATTCTATTTCAGGGAATGGCAATCCACATTTACCATTTCACCCCTGCGGCTTATAGAGGGAAATGATTAAACTACTCAGAAAGCTTGACTGAAATGTCTTTCAGGCTTCTTCTCTATACAGATGGCTAGACCCAATCATCAGTCTATAGACCTATGGATAATTTAACCAAGAACCCAAGGGCAAGCAACTAGGCCTAGGGGGAGGAAGTCAATTAAGAGTTTAGAGACTTGAGCTCCATTTCTTGGTTTGCTCCTAACTACTTTGATTAGTCATTTAACCTCTCTGTTCTCAGGTTCTCTATCTGTAAAATGGGGATAATAATACCTCTCCTACCTGCCTCAGAAGATTACTATAGAAATGTGAATTGTGAGCAAATATTCTGGAAAAATGATGCTCTGTACAAAGAAGTATGAGGTGTATCCAACAGTCGCTTTCCTGAAGTATTTGCAAAAGATTATTTGTTTATTTGAATGATTTTACCCACACTTAGAACTGGAAGCCAGGTTTGAGATCATCTAGTTCAAAGTCCTCAGTTTACAGAATGGGAAACTAAGACCTAGAAAGGAAGAGTGGCTTGCCCAAGGTCACTGCACTAGATAAATTCTTAGGCTTCTTCTATCTCAAAAGTCTAGGATCTGAAATTTTGGAGATAATTGTATAACAAGAATTCCATATTATGGATGCTTTTTCAAGTCACACATACAATCATATTAAATAATTTTAACCTGATTTTGTTGTAGTACCATGGACTGACCTGAAGTTTGAAGAAGACTTAACCACCCTATTTAATTTGTTGTACTCTCAAGTTCTGGCCACCAAAAGTTAGTGGAAGAACCAAGATTCGGACTCAATAAATTCATCAAGCATTTGTCAGGGGCCTACTTTGGCCAGGCATGGGGCTAAGGTCCTAGAGATTTAAGATCAAACTAAAACAGTCCTTGCCTTCAAGAAGTTTATATTCTTGGTTTGTATGTTTTTGTGTTTGTGGGTTACAAAAACTTGGAGGAATGGGGTAGAGAGGAGGTCCTGGACCAACTTCATCAGTGTAGAGCCTGAAATATTATAAAAGGCCTAGAGCAGTGATGGTGAACTTGTGGCATGTGTGTCAGAAGGGGCACTCAGAGCTCTCTGTGAGCATGTGTACTGTTGCCCCAGCAGAGTTCGACAGTTCATTACTAGAAAGCCAGAGGGACTTGAATCTGGGCTGCTTCCCTCCCCCTCTCCCTGGGCACCCGAGGACATTTCTCACATCACCGGTTCCTCTAAAAGGTTTGCCATCACTGGCCTAGAGGAGGCTGTATTGCTTTCCAAACCTTGGGGACAAACAATGGGAATGCACAGAGGATAGAGATGGATTGCTGGAGGTACTGAAGAGAAGTAGGATTAGAAAATAAGACCAGGAGGGTAGGTACAATTGTGAAGTTTTAAATTTCAGGCAAAGAATTTGTATTTTATCAGCACTGGGGTGAGGCCTGGATATATTTAAGGTTAGGAGGTGGAGCTAGTTTGGAAAGGAGGGAGAGCTTTCTGTCACCCCAGCCCAGGAAAGAAGGAAAGAAGCAGTCTTTGACCCCTATTCCACAGGGAGCCCAGATAGGAATCTAGGCCTCCTGATCATTTATTCTGGATTCTTTCCATTATACTAAGTTCTCATTTTTTTTAATCCCTCAAAATCTAACCAAGGTTAGGGATTCAGGTTGAAAGAAGGTATTGGCTTCTTTTGGCACTGTATCATTGCCTGGGAAGGACTTTGAGGCTGGGAAATAAGGTAATGTACTGGAATTTCAGATTCAGACCATTAGGAATGGAAGGCTCCCTTTGAGCCCCCCACCCCTACCTCTCTATGTAATAACTGAGGCCATAGGAGATGCATTAGGGACATACATCTGGAGCTGGAAGGGACCTTGGAAGTTCTGGAGTCATTTTTCATATGAGGAAATTGAGGTCCAGAGAAGTTAAAGGACCTGAGAGATAGTAAGTGATTGAAGTGGGATTTGAACTCTCCATTCACCAAGTCTAGAACTTTATTCACCACACTCTTCTGACTAATTAGCAACAAGAGGAAGAATCCTAGCCAATAGTTGGGTGATTCTGAGCTCCTCAGAAGAAAAGGGCTCATCAAAAGGGAAGTAGTATCATGGGGTCACTGGGTCTGAAGTCGGGAGCTTATCTACCCTTTGGATCTCACCTAGCTTTGTATTCTGTATACATTAGGCACCTAATATATGTTTAATTGCATTTTAAGGATGAGGAAATGGAAACTGAGAGGCAAGGGACTAGATTTTTTTTTGGTTTGTTTGTTTTTTAAACAAGAGCCTTCCTTCTGGCTTCAGAAAAGCTGTATTGAAACCCAGGACCCCTGGCAACAAAGCTTGGACTATTCTCTACTGAGTCAAAGATTGTTGTGCTACTGGGCTGTCCCAAAGGACACATGGGACTGTTTCTCTCCTCTCGCTCTTTCCCTTTTTCCCTTCTGTCTCCTCCCCTCTCTCTGTTAAGTAGAATAGCACTGGGCAGAGGGAGCAGAGGGAGAATTCTCTGCTCTGATGAAAGTTTTTCATTAGAAATAGTATTTTTTTGTAATATCCGGAGATGCTGCCTTTTACATAGTAGTAGTAGTGGAGTAGTAAGTAGATAGAGAGCTGGCCTTGAAGCTACAAAGGCTTGGGTTCAAATGCTTATTTTGATCCTGGACAAGATGCTCAACTTCTAGGTGAGTGATGATAACTTAGATTGAAAAGGGGCCATTAAAGCATATGTAAGGGGTTGGGGGCCTTGCAGCTAGGTGGATTGAGAGCCAAGCCTAGAGACTGGAGGTCCTGGGTTCAAATATGGCTTCATATACTTCCCAGGAATGTGACTGTAGGCAAGTCACTTAACCTCCATTACCTAGCCTTTATCACTCTGGGAACCAATACATAGTACTGATTCTAATAGGGAAGGTAAAGGTTTAACAATAAATAAAAAAATAAAGTGTACATTAAGGATCCCAGTGGACATACTGACTTTGAAGACTAGACGTTAAGAATTATTTGTTATTGTTTTTATTTGTTTTGTTAAATATTTCCCAATTGTATTTTTATCTGCTTCAGCCAGATTTGATTACTTATGTGATCTAGACAAATTCCTTTCTCTTTCTGGGTTTGTTTCCTTATCCTCCTTATCGTAAGATGAGGAGGTTGGATGAGATGGGTGGAAGATTCTCTCCACCTCTAAATCTATTATTCTGTGATGCTATGCCTGCTGTATGATACCAGCACTTAGCACAGTACCTGGCACATAGTAGGTACTTAATAAATGCTTATTGATTCATTGACTGACTCATTGACTGATCCTGTGGCAGCATAGTACAGTGGGAAAAGTATGGAACTTGAAATCAGGAGCCCAGAAGTCGAAATGTGGTTTGGCCACTTACTACCTCTGGGACCTCAATAGTCTATTATTCTGGGCCTCAGTTTCCTCATCTGTAAAATGAGAGATATGTACTAGATGGCCTCTAAATTCCTTTCCAGATCTAGTTCAATAATCCTATGATATTATTGAAAGTTCACCTTTACCTTTCATAATTATTTCAGAATCCTTTGCCAGCTCAGATTCCCAGGTTCTAAGGCCTTCTCTGAACTGTTTTCTCCTCCTTTCTTTCCTTAATTAGTGATTTCTACCTTCTTAAATTTCCAAGGACACTCTGTTGTCTCTGTTATTCCTTAATTTGTTTTTACTCATTTGTATACACGGTGTAACCCTCCTTTCCAGTAGAATGTAAGTTCCTTGAAGGCAGTGAATGCTGATGCTTTGCTGTATTTAAGAATACTGGACCATAGATTTAGAGGGAGGAGAAACTTAAGTGGTTGTATGACAGGTCCAGGTTTTCCATAATCTCCTTTGATCCTTACACCAACCCAAGGAGGCTGGTGCTCTCATTATGTCCATTTTACAGATAAGGAAACTGTAGCAAAGAGATGTTCTTGACTTACCCAGGGTTATAGGTAGCCCAGAGTGTCAGGCCTGGAGTCAGGAAAACTAATCTCCTTGTGTTCAAATCTGGCCTCAGACATTAGCTAGGTGACCCTGGGCAAGTCACTTCACCCTGTTTGCCTCAGTTTCCTCATCTCAAAAATGAGCTGGAGAAGGAAGTGGCCAACCATCCTAGTAACCTTAAATGGGACAACTGAAAAACCACAAAGAGTTATAGAGCTGTCATTTGAGACAGGACGGAAACCCAGGTCTTCATAGTGTACTAGAGAAGACACTGAAGTTCAAATAAAAGCAGTACTCTGACTCAGAGCACCAGTATGGCCTAAAGTGGTTAAGTTGTACCATTAGAAGAGCTGGCTTCAATGGAACCTCTTATTTAAGCTGGATGGTTAGTTGGGTGACTCTGGGCAAAGGACTTTCCCTCTCTTTGACTGCACTGTGACCCATATTCATTCATTTGCAGATTAGCGTTCCCGCCTCCCCCCCCCCCCCCCCCCCCCCCCCCCCCCCCCGCACAATGGGAACTCCTAGGGGCAGGTAAGATTTCCTTTTGACCCAGCACACAGTAAGCAACTAATACAAGTTGACTGGACCGGTTGGCCTATGGAGGGAGTGCTAGAGTACCCAAGTAAGGAAGCAGGAGAAGTTAAGAATGGGGGTCCGAGAGCTGACAGGCCAAGGGCGAGAAAGGTCACCAGGTAGAGACTGGAAGTACCATGGGAGCAATGCACCTGCGGCAATGGGCGGTAAGCAAGGCTGCCCGGAAGGGGCTGGAGCCCGTGGGACAACAGAGCGTTTCCTCTGAGCGCGCGCGCGTGCGCGCGCGCCCACCGGCCCGCTGGCCGGTCAACTACGGGGTTCGGTAGCAACTAAGGGAGACGCAGCCTAGGTAACTAAGGTAGTTAAGGTAGCTGAGGGGCGGGGACGCGACTCACTCCGTCACAATCCCACAATTCTTAGCGTGGCCGCCGCTCTCCCCGCTCAAGATGGCGCGCCTGGTGTTATGTCCCCCTACTGTTGTTGCTGCTTTTCAAAAGCAGCGGCTTTCGGCCGCCCTGCTGCGGCCGCTGGTCTCTAACCACGGCTCCGACTTCAGCGTGACCTGGTCGCGGAGGGTTGGCGGTTCAGCGGGCGGCTCGGGGAGCCGCCGAGCCTATCAGGTGAGGAGCGCTAGCCACATGGCGGGCTTAGACTACTTGGCTTGGAGGGAACGAGCCTGGGTGGGGAGAGTCCGGCGACCGAGGGAGGGGGCCGGCCCTAAGGGGCTCGGACCCCGGCAACCCCTCTGGAGGTCGGAGGTCGGAGCCCGGAGCTCAGATCGCCGCCGGAGGCGGGGGTGGCTGTAGGCGGTGTGTGCGACTTGGGGAAGCTGGGGACGGAGCTACTTTACTGGGGAGACCTAGGAAAGCTTGGTGGGGTGGTCATAGGGGCGGAAGTGCAGCGCCTTGGGATCCTCGAGGTTCTGTGGAGCAGCACCCGGACACCGTCCAGCCCAGGACCAGCGGCTTCTCGCTGGTTGCTTGCCTCGGCGGCCGGGATATGAGGAGTTGAGGTGGATTTTGAATCCAGATCCTCTGTCTCCCAGTCCAGCGCCCTTTCCTTTACAACACAGCTTTTGTCTTCTAAATTTGAGTAGGGGGAAACACATTCCTGCATGTTCGCCCCGAAGGGGTTGTCGAACTTGGGGCGAACTGCCTGCTGCTTTCCCAGAGTGAGTAACGGGATGCAGAACTTGTGTACCTCCAAGTAGGGGTGGCTCAGGGTGGCAGCAAAATGACAGCAGGTCACCTTTAGACGAGTGGCAAATTGAGTTGACACTCTTGTTGGCAGTGTTCCTCCACTGGGAGGCCCAAGGCCGATAACTCTTGTACCTGCTTTCTGGCCCAGTCTGGCTGGGGTGGCGTCCCCCAGCGACAAAGTTCTGTACACCCAAGTATAGAAACTGTAGAGCTACTTTTTCTGGCTGCAGCTAATTAATATGAATGAAATTGTGGCTACTTGTAGCTGCTGCCACTTATTGTTAAGTGTCCTCGCCTTGTCAGTTTCTGTACATAAAGTATTTGATCCAGAGCAAGTTTTCACTTTCAGTGTTTCTTTTCTATTGATAGAAATGTTCAGTTGCTATAAGAATGTATCCTAGAAGTATAGATGCTGCCAGTTTGGGGTCCCATTCCCAGATACCTAAAAACATGTTTACATTTTTTCTGGCTTGAAAAGTTTCCCTTGACTCTTGCTTCCATCTCCTTAAACTCTCCTCTCTTCTTTCTTTTCCTTTTTTTTTTTTGCTTTCAGTGGGAAGCTCTTAGCTCTTCACTTTTCTCCCCATCTACTTATTCCATCCTTTGGACCCTCACCTCTAGCCACTACTGAAGCTACTTTCAAAGGTCAACAGTGACCTCCTTTAAACAAATTTTCTTTCTAAAAAACTCCTATATTTCCCTACTGCGCACCCACCTTCTATCCACTCCCAGAGTTACCCCTTATAAAGAATTAAAAAATGATTAGCAAAACTCACGTATCTTAAGTATCACATAAAAAGAGTCTGACCTTGTTTAGTGTTTCACACCTCTCATCTCCCTTCTCTGGCCCCTGGATTAGCCGATCACCTGAAATCTTATCACCAAGAAGAATGACTCAGGTTTGGTTACTCCTGTTATTCAAGGTTTCTGTCGAGTCCAACTCTGACTCTATTTGAGGTTTTCTTGGTGAGGATATTGGTCTCCAGCTCATTTTACAGATGAAGAAACTAAGGGAAACAGGGTTAAGTGGCTTGTCCTAGTAACCTACTGTACAACTCTTTAATTCATTCTCAGTTATTTCCTTTCTGATTGGAGGATTGGAGAGCAGAGTGCAAAACATGCCCCCCCCCCCTCCCCAAGCCTTCCTTTATGGTGCTCATATCCTTTCTAATAACTCCATTCTCCATCAGCAGCCCCCCTCCCTTTTTTTTTAAACCCTTACCTTCTGTCTTGGAGTCAATACTGTGTATTGGTTCCAAGGCAGAAGAGTGGTAAGGGCTAGGCAATGGGGGTCAAGTGACTTGCCCAGGGTCACACAGCTGGGAAGTTCTCAATCCACTGAGATACCTAGCTGCCCCCAGCAACCCTTCTTAAAGTCTTCTACTCCAAGGAACAACATGTCCCTTAGCCCAGTAACCCCCGACTGTTCCCCCCTTGCCTTGCTCTTCAGCTTCCTTTTGTGTGTTGCCTTCCATCTTTAGATTGTAAAACTCCATGAACCCCAAGACTTTTTCTTCTTTATAACCCCACTGCTTACCAATGTGCCTGGCACATTATAGATATTTAATACAATTATTGAATTGAATATTGAATATTTTGGGCCAAGTTTAGACATTGCAATTTTATGACATTTAGTTTTGATTGTATTGTTGTCCACAGTGACTTTTTAATTACCTTATCCAGTGTCCTATTTTTTCAGTCCTTAACCTCGTTGCCCTTTTTATAGCTCTTGACACTATTAAATCTTCCTTCTGGAAACTGGCACATTCCTGCTCCTCCTTTGGCTCCTGTGATAGACCTTTCTCCTGCTGCTCTTCCCATCCCTTTGATTTCTTCTCTGGCTCATTTTCCTGCTACTCCCTCAGTATGGGTGACTCCCAGGGAGGGGCACATCCTATACCCATTTCTTCCTATACTCTCTCACTTGGTGATCTCCTACTTTCCTTAGAGTACTGTTATCAAGTTTCTGCAGATGACTCTTTATATATCTTAGCTCAAATTCTGCTTCACTAACTGTGCTTGACATTTCCATTTGGATGTTCTTCCAGCATCTGAAACCCAACATATCACAATGGAATTTATGCGACCACATTTGATCCCCTTCGTGTTTCTTTCTGTTAATGGCAGTGCCATCCTCCAAGTCTCAAATCTCAGAATAATCTTTGACCCTTGCCTCTTCTTCTCCATCTAATAAATCCCCAGTTTCTTTGAACTTTACCTCCATTAGATTTCTCCATCCGCATGGCCATTACTCTAGAGGACTCAAGCTCTTATCCTTCCTCACTAGGACTATTATGATAGCTTCTTAGCTGTTCCCCTTGCCTCTAGTCTCTCCTTCCATTCTAATCTCTGCCTACCTATCAAATCATTATTCCCAAGACACAGATTTGATGAAGTCATTTTCCTGCTCAAAAAAATCTACTTCTAGAGCAAAATGCATTCAAAGAGTCATAGAATTTCAGAATTGGAAGGGACCTCAGCAGCCACATCCAGCCCAAAAGAGTATCACCTCAGCACACCTGAAGTGGTTATCCTTTGACTTCCAGTAAGGGGAACCCACAACTAGAAGGAATATCAGGTGCCTAAGTATAAGTAAGGCTTTCTTCAATCAGACTCCAGCTCATTTTTCCTATCTTATTTTATATTATAACACTCTTAAGTCCAAAAGACACCTCAAATACAAGTACTCCGTCTGCTGCCCCTGTACATTTGAAAGCTATTCCTCATTCTTCAAATGTACTTTTCATCTGTGCCTGCCAAAGGCTTTGCTCAGGTGCTATGCCATGATGTCTTCGCTGATGTCCCCATCTGAAAGTGTTCTCCCTCACCCAAAAATCTTCCAGAATTCTTTGCCTCTTTAGCATTTTATTTTGCATCATTCTTGCTCGTACATGTATTCCTCTCTCCTCCTACTGCTTCTTGAAGGCAATTTTTTGTTTTTTCCTCTGCGTCTCTAGCACTGAGCGTAGCCTTATTTCTTACTACTGCCTCCTTGAGCCCTGTGTTCCAACTGAACTGGCCTACTAGTTATTTCCTGAACTTGACATTCCAGCTCCCACCCCATGCCTGGACTAGACTCTTGTCTCTGCCTCTCTGATGTTTGTCTTTCTTCAAGACTTGTCTCAGATACTACCTGTGAAGTTTTTTCTGACCTCCTGCCCGCCCCCAGTCAGTTTTCCTATACTATGCTTGTTTGGGTATCATAACCCCCTGAAGAGCACGAACTCTCTGAGAGGCAGACTGTTTTATTTGTGACTTTGTATTCCCAGCATTTAGCATTGTTTCTTCTAATAGAGTAGACTTTGAAAATGTTTGATGAATTTGAATTGAAGAATTAGATTGGTTTTTCATTCTGTCAAAGTGATCACATAAACGTTTAGATTGTGATTGGAAAAGAAGGTCGAGCCAGCCATGTTGCAAGGAGGATGACAAATGGATAGCCAGATTGCCCCATTGGCAACCCCCAAATATAGAAAGACATAGAGCAGGACTTCTCCCTTTTTTGTGTCATGCATGGGATCCTTGGGAAGTCTGGTGAAACTTGTGGACCCTTTCTCAGAGTCACGTTTTGAAATGCATAAAACAAAACACACAAGATTCTGGAGGAAAGCAGTTATGCTGACAAACAATCATTGAAATGTTAAGAACATGTGAGTTTGAGGACTTTTGGTTAAGAACAGCTGACCTAGAGGAAGACCGCAGCTCAAGCATGTTGGGTGGATCCTCTGTGGAGCCAGACAGGAGTCATGTCACATGAGAAGGCATGTGTGGAGGGAATGCCCACACAGTCACTGACCCACTGTGTGACAAGCCAGACTGCTGTGCCAGTTGCACATTTCATTTAGTATGTATTTCATTGTATAATTGATATTGCCTTCTCAAGGAAGGGGAATGAGCAAATGGGAGGGAGAGAATTTGGAGCTCAAAATAAATGAATGTTAAAAAGTTTTTTACATGTAAATGGGAAATATTTGTTAAAAATTAAAACATCGAAAAATTTAATCTATATTTGAAAAGGGAGTCATGTATAATAGATATTTGCAGTTTCATGTGTGATCTTTTTTGGATCTGTTTTGTATATTGGAAATGCCCTTTTTATTTGGTGTCTTGTTAACAGAGGAAAAATCATTTTTTAAAATGTGTGCCTAGGGCCTGTGAGAATATAAGGCATATTATAAAAATATAATTCCTTTGAATGGCATATAAGGCATCCTCTCTTCCTGTTAGGGACTTCTAGTCTAATTGAGCACATGATATGAGGTTACTGGATAACTTAGTCATATACTTTGAGGCCTGGAAGAAACCTTAGCCATCATTTAGTTCTAGAGATTAGGACCTAGAAGAGGCCCAGATAAATTAAGTGACTTGTCCAGGACCTCGGTCTGAAAATTTGAGCCTTGAAAGGTTAAATGACTTGATTAGGATCTCTCAGGTAGCAGAGCAGAGTTTTAAACCCAGGTTTTCTCACTCCAGATTCAAGCTTCAAGCCTTTACAATACACTTTGGGACACGTAATTAGTTTCTCAAGATTTGAAGGGTTGAAATCCCAGGCAGTTAGAGTTTCCTGTAGAAATCATGATAGAGGTTTTATTTGTAAAAGTATGATCTTATTTCAAATTAAGGACTTGGTAGATCAAAAAGTTTGGAAGCTGGCAGGCCTGTGTTTTCACTTCATACCAAAGGTTAAATAGTGTCATTAATACTTTCACTTTGGTCTTAAGTTCCTTGGTAACCACCCAGGCAACTCTAAGGTTGAGAAGTTGCCTGTGGTTCTGAAATTTGAAACTAAGCAGTTCCCAATGAAATCATAGGATGAGGACCCCCAACTCCACTCCCAACCCCCTCCCATGTCTAACACAGTGCCTTGCACATTCTAGGTGCTTAATTAATGATCCTTAGATTGAAATTTCAAGTAGGGTACCCAATAGAAAGTGTTGAATTTGGAGTCACACGATTTGGGTTCAAAGCTCAGCAATTTACTACCTACATGATCCTGCCCAAGTCTCTTTGGGCCTCAGTTTCTTCATCTGTAAAATAAAGCAGTTGGACTAGATGACTTCTCAGGTCCTGGTCCCTTCAAGCTTTAAATCTGTGAACCTCTGAAGACTTGTCCTTGTCCCTCTGGAGATTTGGCTAGTGGTCATTTTTCAGAATAACTCCTTGGGCCTTGCTATATATGTATCAACGAATTCTTATTGGACTTCAACTGGCCTTGTTTTAGACTATTTTGGGTTCTGACAATACCCTCATGTTATAAGGACCATTTGTCTTAGTTACTTCAATCTCATCAACATATTTACAGAGCCTCTCACAGGGTGACTAAAATGTTTTTGGTTCCAAATCCTGGAAGCAAATTTGTATGCCTGCCCTTCTTTGAATACATTGTCCTTATTTTCATGTACGAAGTGACCTTACTAACCTATTATTATGTGAAATTCAATTGAGAAAACATTTGTTAAGTGGTTATATTGTGCAAACTGCCCAGAGTTCAGGCAGATAAAAAAAAAACAAGAATTCTTGTCCTTTGGGAGCATATGATCTAGTTGGGGTGATAGATTATTATAAATGTTTATGGCATTCAGTAGAAACTAGACTGATAAATGCATGATTATTTCCCACTCAAACCCAGTATAGTGATCTGTAGAAAAAGATCCTGAGTAGTAACTGAACTGTTTTTAAAAAAATAGATTTTATTGATAGTTTTTGTTTTTATATCTCTTGAGATTTCCCCTTGTATCCTTCTCTTTTTCCCAGAGAGCCTTCTCTTGAATTTTTTTAAAAGAAAGGAAAAAAATGTTCAGTAAAACCAATCAGTACATTAGATGAAGTGCCTTTAAATGCAGTGATTTCCCATTGGGTGGGCCTAAACCTCTGCAAGGGAGTGTGGGAAGGTATCATTTTTGATCCCTTTGTGGTATGTTTGGTATATTGTTTTCCTGGCTCTGATTATTTTACTCTCCATCAGAAATTTCTTTCCATGCTTCTCTGCATTTATTATGCTTATTGTTTCTTATGGCATAGTAATACTCCATTACATCCATGTAGTACAGTTTATTAGCCACTGTCCAAATGATGGGCATTTATTTTGCATTTACAAGAAGTACCATTAGAAATATTTTTGTGAAAGTGGAGCCTTTGAACGTTCATATGATGATAAGTGCCTAGCAGTGACATCTTTGGATCAGAGGATATGGGCATCTTATTAGTTCCTTTCTTTGCATAATTCCACAATGCTTTCCAGAATGGTTGAACCAGTTGACAGCTCCACCAACAGGACATTGCTGTGCCTACCTTTACAATTCTTAGGAAGTTCATTGACTTCCTCCAGGCTTTTGTCATATTTGGTGTGGATTGTTTTGATTTCAGTTGAGATAATAGTTGTAAAGTGCTTGACATATAGTAGGTGCTTTGTAAATGTTAGCCTCTGTTATTACTATTCTTTAAATTATTATTAGCGATTTGGAGCATTTAGTTTCATTTTACAGAGCCCGAGTCACTTGATATTTACCGGAAAACTGGAAGAGATTTGTCTAAAATTTAGCTATCAAAAGCTTATTAATAAATAGAAATGGCAGTATTTGATTTTTAAGGTCAATATTTTTTTAGTTTTTCATATGGGATGATTTTTAATTACTAATGTTTGCTGGTCCAGTGCTCATTCTGTTAGATTATTCTCTGTTTACAGTGAGTCATAAAGGTGGTATATTTTAAAAATTAAATTTATTTTTATCAACATTTAGATTACAAGTTTATGAAAATGTACCACTGAATCCAATCTACCAAACATTTCTTTTTATTTTTTAAATATTTTATAAATGCTTTATTCAAAGAGTATTTCCAGGTGCAAAAAGAGAAGTTGCAAGTTAATAAGGTTAAAAAAGAAAGTTGCCTTTATACATGCTGCTGTATATTCACTCATAAACTTGGGCAAAAATCATCCATTTACCAGCTGTGTGAACCTGGGCAAGTCAGTTAACCCCCATTGCCTAGCTCTTACCATTCTTCTGCCTTGGAACCAATACACAGTCTTGATTCCAAGATGGAAGGTGAGGGGTTAAAAAAAATCATCCATTTGTTTAGTAAATACCACCCAAGACAGGGAAAATGAAAGCAACTACTGAAACCAACATCCACTCATAGCAACAGATCTCTTTGGTAGAAGGAGACAGATGGCATTCAGAGAGCATTGGAAGATGTAAGCAAGGTGTGGTAGCCTGGTGGTCACATCAGATATTATTATTTAAATTTTTTTATTTTGTTTTTCACATTAGATATTAGACAGGAGTATTACTTAAGGTTGAAAAGAGAACCCACTATTGTTTGGAATTGAACCCTATGTTATATTCTTTTTTTCCCCCCCATTTGAATTTGTTTATTTAGTCAATATAGAACGTTTTTCCTTGGTTACAATAATCACATTATTAATCTCCCTCCCCTCCACCCACCCTTCCTGCAGCCCACGCGCAATTTCATTGGGTGTTACTTGTGTCCTTGATCAGAACCTATTTCCATGTTGGGTTGTTTGTACTAGGATGTTCATTTAGAGTCTCTACCCATGTATTCAAGCAGTTGTTTTTCTTCCCGTGTTTTTACTCCCACAGTGTTTCCTCTGGATGTGGATAGTGTTCTTTCTTGTAGATCCCTCCAAGTTGTTCAGGATCACTGCATTTTACCACTAATGGAGAAGTCTATTACATTCAATTGTGCCACAGTGTATCAGTCTCTGTGTACAATGTTCTCCTGGTTCTGCTCCTCTTACTCTGCATCACTTCCTGGAGGTTGTTCCAGTCTCCATGGAATTCCTCCACTTTATTATTGCTTTGAGCACAATAGTATTCCATCACCAACATATACCACAATTTGTTCAGCCATCCCCAATTGAAGGGCATTCCTTCATTTTCCAATTTTTGGCCACCACAAAGAGCACAGCTATGAATATTTTTGTACAGGGCTTTTTCCTTATTATCTCTTTGGGGTACAAACCCAGCAGTGCTATGGCTGGATCAAAGGGTAGACAGTCTTTTAGCTCCCTTTGGGCATAGTTCCAAATTGCCCTCCAGAATGGTTGGATTAATTCACAATTCCACCAGCAATGAATTAATGTCCCAACTTTGCCACACCTATGTTATATTCTTAAGAGATCACAAAGCAACCTTTCCCTTAGGTTATCTTTTTCTTGGACCCTTCCCATGCTACCCCCCCCCCATTTTTTTTACATTTTATTTATTTGATTAATTAAGAAAAATTTCCCATGGTTACATGGTTCATGTTCTTCCCCCCCCCAACCCCCATCCTAATAGCCAACGTGCAATTCCACTGTGTTTCATTTGTGTCATTGATCAAGACCTATTTCCATTAGAGTCTGCATCCCCAGTCATACCCCCATCGACCCATGTGATCAAGCAGTTGTACTCCCACAGTTCTTTTTCTGGATGTGGATAGCGCTCTTTCTCATAAGTCCCTCAGAATTGTCCTGGATCATTGCATTGTGCCACAGTGTATAGTCCCTGTGTATAAGGTTCTCCTGGTTCTGCTCCTTTCACTCTGCATCAATTCCTGGAGGTTATTCCAGTTCACATGGAAATCCTCCAGTTCATTATTACTTTCAGCACAGTAGTAGTCCATCACCAACATATACCACAATTTGTTCAGCCATTCCCCAATTGAAGAGCATCCCCTTATTTTTCAATTTTTTGCTACCACAAAGAGCGCAGCTATGAATATTCTTGTACAAGTCTTTTTCCTTATTATCTCTTTGGGGTACAAACCCAGCAGTGCTATGGCTGGATCAAAGGGCAGACAGTTTTTTAAAGCCCTTTGGGCATAGTTCCAAATTGCCCTCCAGAATGGTTGGATCAATTCAGAACTCCACCAGAAATGTATTAATGTTCCTATTTTGCCACATCCCCTCTAAAATTTATTATCTTCCTTTGCTATCATAATCTGCTAGGTGTCAAGTGGTACCTCAGAGTTGTTTTGATTTGCATTTCTTTAATTATAAGAGATTTAGAACATTTTTTCATGTGTTTATTGATAGTTTTGATTATCTGAAAATTGCCTATTCATGTCCCTTGCCCATTTATCAATTGGGGAAATGGCTTGACTTTTTGTACAATTGATTTAGCTCCTTATATATTTGAGAGGTTAGACCTTTGTCAGAGGTTTTTGTTATAAAGATTTTTTCCTCCCTTCTAATTTTGCTTACATTGGTTTTGTTTGTACAAAATCTTTTTAATTTAATGTAATCAAAAGTATTTATTTTACATTTTGTAATTTTTTTCTAGCTCTTGCTTGGTCTTAAAATCTTTCCTTTCCCACAGGTCTGACATGTATACTATTCTGTGTTCACCTAATTTGCTTATAGTTTCCTTCTTCATGTTTGAGTCATTCACCCATTCTGAGTTTATCTTGGTGTAGGGTGTGAGGTGTTGATCCAAGCCTGATCTCTCCCACGCTGTCTTCCCATTTTCCCAGCAGTTTTTTCATCAAATAATGGATTTTTGTCCCCAAAGCTGGGCTCTTTGAGTTTGTCATAGACTGTCTTGCTGAGGTCACTTGTCCCAAGTCTATTCCGCTGATCCTCCTTTCTGTCTCTTAGCCAGGACCATATTGTTTTGATGACCACTGCTTTATAGTATAGTTTGAGATCTGGTACTGCAAGGCCACCTTCCTTCGCATTTTTTTCATTATTTTCCTTCATCTTTTGTTCTTCCAAATGAACTTACCTTTTCTTACCTTATGGAGTGTAGTGTGTAGCTGCAATGGTTCTTGATCTGGCAGTGAACTGGGTCCCTGAAAGGGGAAAGGCAAAGTCCTGGAAATTCCTTCCTTCTGGCACAATTGAGCTGGTTTCCAGTTTCCTCCTTTCCCAGCAACCCATCCCCCATTCCTGCTGGGGTTAGGGGTGGGGGAATAGACTTTGTTTCTTGTCTTTCAGGCCCTCCCACTGCATTACCAATTCAATAGTGGGATATTTGCCTGTCTTTGGCTGTAGGTTCCGGTAGCTTTAGGTTTTGTCTTGTTCCTGTGAGCTAGTTGATCCCACTTAAACCCTTTCCTGCCCCGAAGCTTGATGCGTACAAGTCACCAGGCCATATGAGGATTCTTGCAGGACTCTGTTGGGCCAGGGTTCGCACTCACCTCTTGGACTTTGCCCAACCCCATTGCACAGGCAGTGAAGTGTGCATTGGCTTGCCCAGCGCAGTGGCAGAAACCCCCTTTCCAAAGTGGCTGTTGCTAGTGGTGCGGGCTCTGAAGGCTGCAACTCCAACAAGCATTTAGTAAGCATCTACTTGTTCAAAGCTGTTAAGCCGTGGGGATAGGGAGACAATACAAAAATTTCCTGTCTAAATTAGGGCCATTCGTTGCAGCAAATGAAGTGAGAGCTCTTTAATTTTGAGAACTTTACAAATGAGGAGAGACCTTGATCAAAATCTCTTTATTTCAGCTTCTTCATTTGGCAAATAGCCTCTTCAGATGAGTGATTATGTGGTAACCCTGCTTGTGCATTAGAAAGGGAAAAAAGAAGCCACACACGAGACATGTTCAAAGGAGATTTATTAAAGGGTTGATTACAGTTGGATGGAGATGGGAGTGAGATGCTATTGACCTCCCGATCTGGGCCTCCGTTGGGATGATAGTATGTGACAGTTGCCCAAATTGAGGTAGGAAGGTAGTTCCAAAGATGGCCTCTTAGCTTTCTCTTTTTTCTAAAAAGGCACATTTTTGTTGATATCTTTTGTTTCTTGAATCATCATAGTTATTACCCCAAGTATCTCCTTCCCCTTCTGGCTGTCCCTTGAGAAATAGTATTTTTTTAGAATTGTAGAAAACCCAACAACAACCCAATAGACTGATAACATCGAAAAACTGAAAACGAGTATAATTATATATTAACCTATGGACCTTCCGTTTCCATGGAGTGAGCGTCCTCTTATGTCTTCATTTAAGTCTTGTTTGATCTTTGTAATTTTGTTACATTCACATTTGACTTTGTTTTTGATGTTCTTTCTATTTACATTGCTGTAGTTATTGTACATATCATTTTAGTAGCTCTTTTCTTCAGTTTGCATCATTTCTTTACATGCTTCTCTGTATTTATCCTACACATCATTTTTTTTAAACCCTTACCTTCTGCCCTATGTATTGGTTCCAAGGCAGAAGAGCAGTAAGGGCTAGGCAATGGGGGTGAAGTGACTTGCCCAGGGCCACACAGCTAGGAAGTGTCTGAGGCCACATTTGAACCCAGGACTTCCTATCTCTAGGCTTGGCTCTCAATCCACTGAGCCACCCAGCTGCCCCCTAACATACACATCATTTTAAAAAACACAATAATATTCCCATTACATTAATGGTATCATTGTTTGCTTAGTCAGTCTCCCCTTGATGGGCATTTACTTTGTTTGCAATTCTTTACTATTACAAAAAGTGCTGTTAAAAATATTTTGGTGTCTAGGGAGACTTTCTTATTTAATGGTTTCCTTGTGGTTTTAAGCCCAGTAATATGGTTTCTGGTTGCTTTTATTTGCATAATTCCTAATTGCTTTCCAAAATGATTGTATTAGTGTGTCAGTCTTTCTATCATGTATTATTGACATTTTGGGGACATTTCTTCCAATTTGGGGAATGTGACAGGAAACCTCAGGGTTGTTTTGAACTGCATTTCTCTTATTGTTATTCATTTGAAGCATTCTTTTATGTGGTTGTGAATACTTTGCAATTCTTTTGAGAACTGTTTGTTCATATCCTTTGACCACCTTTTTGTTGAGGGATGTCTATTAGTCTTATATGTATTGATTGATTTATATATCTTGCATACCAAACCCTTATTGGAAATTTGATACAAATTTTTTTTCCTATTCTACCACTTTCCTTCTTATCTTAGATGCATTAATGTTGTCTATACAGAAGTTTTTCAGTTTCATGTAAGCAATTACCTTTTTTATCATTTGTGTTTTTTTTGTTATTTTTGTTATTACCTTTTATCTCTTGTTTGGTTAAGAATACATTTCCTGGGGGGAGCTCTGTGGATTGAGAGCTTGGTCTAGAGAAGGGAGGTCCTGGGTTCAAATTTGACCTCAGACACTGCCTACCTATGTGACCCTGGGCAAGTCACTGAACCCCCATTGCCTAGCTCTTGCCACTCTTCTGCCTTGGAATCAATACACAGTATCCAAGACAGAAGATAAGGGTTTTTAAAAAAAGAATACATTTCCTATACAGTTATGAGAAGTATGGGATCTATTTTTCTTTTACATAGTATGATTTTTCATATTAAGGTTGCATATCTACTTACAATGTATTGTCGGGGGAGAGTATAAGGTGTTAGTCCAAACATTATTTTTGTCACACTTCTTTCCAGTTTTCCCAGAAGTTTTTTTTTATCATAGAAAGAGTTTTCTCCCCCTAGGTAATTTATGTTTTCTGCTCTATCAAACACAGGGTTATTGAGTTCTATTGTTTCTGAGCCTTCTTTGTCTAGTCTATTCTGTCAATCCAGTCTCTCTGCGAGCTCTATTCTTTAACCAATACCAGATAGTTTTGATTGTTGCTGCTTAATTTTTTTTTGCATTAGTTTGAAATCAGAAAATTAGAAATCCCTTTATCCCTATGTCTTTCCATCAATTCCCTTGCTATTCTCCATCTTTTGTTTTTCCAAATGATTTTTTATTACTTTATCAAGTTCTAGAAAGTATCTTTTTGGTAATTTGATTGGTATAGCATTGCAAGTGAAAATTAATTTTGGTAGAATTGCTGTTTTTATCATATTGGCTTGGCCTAAGCATTTGCCCTGAATATCCCTTCAGCTATTTAAATTGCTCTTTATTTCTTTAAAGAGCACTTTGTAATGGAATCTATACAAGGCTTTTGTGTACTTTGAGAGGTTGGTCCCTAGATATTTTATGCAATTTGTGGTTATTTAGAATGAGATTTCCCTGTTATTGCTTATTTTTGTTGTTATTATGTAGAAATGCTGTTGATTTTGAGGGTTTCTTTTGTAGCCTGCAACTTCACTGAAGGTGTTGTCTCAATTAATATCTTTGTGGCTTCCTATGGTTTTTCCAAGTGTATGTCACCAGATAAAGACAGTTTTAACTTCTGCTTACCTACTTTTCTGCTCTTAATTTCTTTCTCCTGTCTTATTGCTAACACTTTCAGAACTCTATCAAATAACAGTGGGGAGTGTGGCTGTCTTTGTTGGCTTCATTCCTGTGTTTATTGAAAAAAAGTTCTAGTGTATTCCTATTGTATGTGATGCATGCTTTTGGTTTTCGATAGAAGATTTTCTTGATATTATAAAATGGACCCTCTATTCCTACACCTTGAGGGGTTTTTAGCATAAAGAAGTGCTGTTAAGTTGGAGGCTTTTCTTTATCTATTGAGAGTATCATGTGGTTTGGGATGTTTTGATTTTTAATATAATTTCACTTTCCTTGCAACCCTGGTATAAAGCCCACTTGGTCTTGATGAATGATTTCTTGAATAAATCACTGTAATCTGACTTTCCCTTTTTATGTATAGGAAAAAGTCCATCTCTTAGACAAATTAGAGGTGCTCCTTCCTTTTTTGAGGGTGGTTCAGGATGATGATTGGTCAGGAGCAAAGGGTTATGTGAGGGGGAAAGGGGGTTTAATTTTAAAAGGGTTGGACTTATAATTTATGAGTGTGGTCACCAGAAATTTAATTAATTCCAAAGAGATTTTATTTACAATTTATTTTAAAAATGTAGAAAGAGTGAAGCAAGAAATCAGAGAGGATAAGGTAAGATATTTAGCCTAAACACTAATTAATTTGCTCCAGGTCCCTGGGGCAGGGAGAGTTAGTTTTTAGCTGGAAGGGCCTCACTGCTTGTAGCAGAGGCCCTGGGGATACAGGGAGCCTCTCAAGAGGATAAGTCTTTCCTGAGGCAGTTGAGAGTCAGCTTTTCACTCACCAGTCCAGTCAGGAACAGGGTCTCAGGTCCCAGCAGATCAAAGAATGAAGAATTGTCCTCTCACAGGAAGTAACAGCTCCTTTTAAAGATGCTTCTTTTCTGTCACTTCCTGTGTCTTTCCCTAATTTTATGTCTACCAATCACAGTTGACACTTTGTTTTAGGACTGCCCAGAAGGCAGTTGATTCTGATTCATCACCCACTATTGCACACATGGGTAACAGACCTCCCTCACTCAAGTGTGAATTGGGATGTTTTACCTTTGGTGATTAAATCTCAATTGGGCAGATCCTCATACTCAACTTTAAGTAGGTTGTTCTAAAAATAGGCAGGGATTACAATTTAATCTTCACAATCAGGGGAAAGTTAAGTATTTTCATTGTAATGATCAGGGGAGAGTCAAATTTAATCTTCACAGTTATCTGTTACCCCCAATGTAGATTTGAGGAATCTTTTTTTTCTTTTTTAAAACATTTATTTAAAAATATTTTTCCATGTTACATAATTTTTCTTTCCCTCCCCTCTATCCTCCCCCCTCCAGAGCTGACAAGCAGTTCCACTGGCTTGTACAAATGTTATCACTTGACAATTATTTCCATATTATTCATTTTTGCTATAGAGCAATCTTTTAAAGACAAAACTCCAAATCATATACCCATATATACAAGTGATGTCATGTTTTTCTTTTGCGTTTCTATTCCCATAGTTCTTTCTCGTAAGTCCTTCAGGAGTGTCCTGGATTATTGCATGCTACTGGTAGTAAAGTCCATTACATTGGATAGTTCCACAATGTTTCACTTTCTGTGTACAATGGTCTCTTGGTTCTACTCATTTCACTCTGTGTCAGTTCATTGAGGTTCTCCCAGTTCATATAGAAATCCTCCAGATCATCATTCCTTACAGTTCAGAAGTATTCCATCACTATCGTATACCACAATTTGTTCAGCCATTCGCTGATCAAAGGGCATCCCCTCATTTTCCAGTTTTTTTGCCACTACAAAGAACACAGCTATGGATATTTTTGTATAAGTCTGTTTCCCTATTATCTCTTTGGGGTACAAACCCAGCAGTGCTATGGCTAGATCAAAGGGCAGGCAGTCTTTTAAAGTCCTTTGGGCATAGTTCCAAATTGCTCTCCAGAATGGTTGGATTAATTCACAACTCCACCAGCAATGCATTAGTGTCCTTGGGGAGTCTTTGAATGAAATAATTGATTAAGGAAGATGAGAGTATGGGAATGGGATGTTTCTCAATTAGCTATCAAGGGAAAGCATTTAAGTTCTTATGAATGATACCAGATGCTATGGGGCTGCCTGGGCCCAGATGGACACTTTGTCTATGAAACTTTTATTGGAAAAGAGGGAGACCCTGTGGCTGGTTCTAGAGGTGAAAGAAAAATTCAGAGATACTTGACACCTATGGGATATGTGTCAGTTATTTGGCAAGTGCCAGGAGACACTTTTGGCCTACTCTCAGGCAGTGAGGTGGTGCAATGGATAGAGTGCTGGTAAGTTCAAATGTGGCTTGAGATGCTTACGAGTTGTGTAACTCAGGGCAAATCCCTTTACTCAATTTGCTTCTGTTTCCTCATCTGTAAAATGAGCTGGAGAAGGAAGTGTCAAACTCCTCCAGTATCTCTGCCAAGAAAACTCCAAGTAGGGTTATGAGGATTCGAACAAGTCGAAAATGACTGTACATTAGCAACAGGAAACTAGGTGATGCAGCAGATAGATTGCTGGACCTGGAGTAAGGAGGAAAAGAATTCAAAGCTAGCCTCAGACACTTAATTAATTATCTGTGTGATCTTGAGCTGGTCACTTAACCTTTTCCTACGTCAATTTCTTTCTTTGTAAAATGGGGATATTAATAGCCTCTACCTTCCAGTGTCCTTGTGAAGATAGAATGAGATACTATTTGTAAAGACCTTGAAGTGCTACAGTAATGTTAACAACTAGCCACTTTTCTTTTAAAGTGAGGAACTGAAAATCTCACAGAGGTGTGATAACTTTATATTTTGGGGGATTCCTTTTAGAGAAGAGAGAATAAGATCTCCTTAAGGGTATGGAGACCTTACTCATTAATATAATAATGCTTACTTATTTGTTTGCATATATTTACTTGATATCAGTGAGCATTGATTCATTTGCCTTCTTCCAAGGGAGGAAGAAAGACACTGGCAAGTACTGAGAAGCAAAGCCATGTCCTTACACATATAAGAAAATGGTGCAGGCATGTAAGACCAGACTTTATGGAAATCACTACATCCTTTAAAATTGTATTGGTTCCAGACTGACCTTAAGGAGCTGACTTATATACTCTCTTCTTATCATCTTTATTATAACTCAAAAAATCTTGGATGGCATATTTGCTAGTCAGTATATAAAATTTCCTTCAGGAGAAATCAAAGAAAGCCTTCAGCATATTCAGTGCTCCCTCTATGCTGAGCCATACAAGATGGACAGGAAGAGCCATCTCTGATCATTGGGAGGAACTTTGGAATTGATGAGATTGCAAAGTCAATTGAGTTTAAACTTTATTTGCTTGTAATTGGCACTCTGGCCTTTTTGGCTCTCTGGAATAAGAAATTATTGTATGGGATATTTCCAATGAATGTATATTACCTTTTTTTTTTAGGATGCTTATCTTAGGTATTTGGCTGCTATTAATGGAATTATACAATTCCAGAGTTGGAAGAGACCCTATTAGAAATCACCTCATCTTATGCCACTCAGAGAAATCAAATGATCACCCAAGTTAGTAGTTAGTGGCTGAGCTAGGTATCTAATGGAGATCTTCTCATTCCAAATCCATTGCTGATTATTATTATTTGTTGTTGTTGTTTTTAAAGTGTTTAAAGATAGGCCTTATTTACATTCTATTTAAAATTTTTGTTTTTTTTACCATAATAATTTCCTAAAATAATGTCTCTTCCAGATGAAACCTTCCCACATGCCCCACCAAAAGAAAATTGGCCAAAAAACCCAATGCAAGTGTTTGAATCTGACAGTGTTAGATAGCGTTTTACAAATGTTATTTCATTTGAGTCTCAAAGCAACCCTGAGCAATCCATTGCTTTTGCTACAATCCTACTTTCATCTTGTCCACAATGTTGATGTTCATTGTGACTTTGTGGACAGGGATAGGAGCTTTAATTGGTTCAAGAGGGAGTTCTTTTCCACTAGCTGCTGATGGATGAAGGTTAAAAGGTATTATTTCCAGTCTGATCCTCACATTAGCTGAAGTGGAACAAGTCTTGGTATACTGCAAAGAACACTATACTATGAGTTGTTCCAGTCCTAGTTCTGCCATTTTCTAGCTACGTGACCTTTGGGAAAAATCAACTTTTCTCTCTGGATCTCAATTTCTTCATCTATAAAATGATGAGTTTGAACTCTATAATCCTTAAAGGCTCTTTTCATTGCTATGATTCTCTATAAGAACTGTGTAAGTGAAATCACCTCCTGTATTCATGATTGGTGAGGCTGTTAAATGAGGTATCTGGAAGCCACTGGGACTACCCAGAAGACCAAAGGATAAATCATATTTATAGTGCTGTTATGTATTGAGAATTGAAACTTTACTTTAGGTTAAAAGTAGATTTCAGTGAAGCCATAGTCAGATTATGTTGTCCAAAACTTTGGATAGCATTTTGAGATGGTCCATCGCCCTATTTTTCATATTAAATGTTGGGTCATGCCACAATCCCCTCCCCTACCACACCCCTGTGGGATAGTGTCATTGAATGAACCTTTTAGTGCAATAGTCAAAACACAGTTTTCTTGTCTTAAAAACTTTGAGTCACTTCGTTAATACTATGTCTTCTGAGGGGAAAATTAACTTAGAATGACAGAGTACCTCGAGGATTACGATATTAAAATTCAATGTTTATAGAAATGCCATGGCACCTCTATTTTGTGGAAAGGGGGGTAGCTCTGTTCTCCAGGTTCAGTTCTCTTTGAGTTGTACTTGCTTTCACAGTTTTACTTGTTTGGACCTATGATTTCATCTGTGGGCATAGACAGCTTATCTAATTTATAGCCTTATAGAGTTGTCAAGGCACTGAGAGATGAAGCCATTTATCCCTCCCTAGTCACACAGCCAGTGTCCATCAGAGGTAACCTGTGGACCTAGGACTTCTCTACTGATCTGCCCAATTTCTACTACATCTCTTACACCAGTAATAGCTTTTAATACTCATCTTTTATTATATTTACAAGCAAATACAGCTTTTTCAATATTTAAGAAGCTTCTTTAATAACCATATTCCAGCCGACTGCCATTTTCGCTTTGCTTCCTACCATTCTAATCAGGAGATTCTCTCCCAAAGACCAGGTTCCTGGGATTTATGGCTTTTTCCTAGTCACTTCAATTGTGACTGACACCCTTTTCCTAATCCTAAATACCTTCCTAATACTGCCTAATAGAAAGGAAGCTAGTGAATATTAGAGAGTAGAGAATGAATGAAATAGTAACATGCTAAAAACATTGAGACTGGACGCCCTAGTTTTGCCCCTAACTAGCAATTTGACCTTGGGCAAGTCATCTCCTTTCCTCTTGGCCTCAATTTTCTCATGTATAAAATGAGGCCTGGGAAGGAATCAGTGTTCCCACCTCTCTGATTCCCTTGACAGATTTTTAGCATTCAATATAACTTTGACTTCCAAAGGCTTTTACTAATTACAACCTTTTAACTTAATACAACTTTTCCTTTCCTTCTTTTCTTTCTTTCCACTCTCTTCTCCTCACCTTTGGCTCCATACCTCCAACCCATTAACTGTCAAGAATTGCTATGTTTGAGACTACAAAGGACTTTTTTTGGTGTTTGTTTTTTAGAGAATTTAGATAGCTTATTGGAGTTCAGTATATTTTGGGCTAGAAAATAATGTAGGTGATCTCTGAGGTCCAGTTCTAACATTCTATTCCTGATACTTTGATATAGTCTGATGGCATGGGTACAGGCACAACAAAATCCTATAATTTTCACCTTGTGTGATTTTTTTTTTGGGGGGGGGTCTATTTTTTCATGAATTCTCCATAGAATCTACGCAACATTTTCTATAGTCTCTTCTTTTCTCATCTTGAGGGTACCAATATTCTACTTGAGCTGTCATTCTCTTATCTCTTAGTCTTGCTTCATGATTTTCTTGCCTTTTCTGCTCATATACTTATCCTTGGTTATATCTTTCATGCTTATTTTCACTCAAAAATTTTTGTGCAGAGCGTTCTTAGGGTTGAGAACTAGAAGATATCGTCTAATTCAGACTCCCTGCCATCATTGTAGCATAGGTGTAGGCGGAGAAATGAGCTTAAAAGTCATCTGGTTTAATGCCCTCATTTTACAGAAGCGGGAACTGACTCCCAGAGGGGTTAAGGGACTTGCACAGTCACACAGGCACTAAATGCCCATTGAGTTTCAAGCCCATTCCCTCTGAAAAATTCACGTGTATCCATTTCACCACAAGTTGCCTTATCTTGATAGTTGAAAAAGAAACATGGTCCAAGAGAGTTCAGTGATTTCTTCAGGATGCCACGGTCAGTAATCCAGAAAGCCAGGATGTGAGCTCTTGCCTCCAGATTTATTGTTGTTCTCATTATGCCAGCTGACTTTCAGTTTCTGCAGAGTGATTAACACAAGATCTGGGTTGTGCTCTGCACCTCATATTGAGAAACTTAACTGAGAGGCAAATGAATCCAATCATTATGAATTGCAAAGCTGGAGAAAACAAAAAGCAACCCCAGCTAAAGAAGAAAACCACATCAATTCATAAAAAGGCAGTTTACTGTTCACTCTCCTTGGGATCATTTCAGATGATAAAAACCAAGTCCGGAGGTCTATGAGCCGGCTTAAATATGAGGAATCTGTGTCCAACTTCAAAACCGTTGGATTTGTTTGAAACAAATTCAGGTACTGTTAATCTGGCTGAACTCAGTCCCTAAATAGACTTGTCAAAATGCATAAAATGTAGTTGCTAGCACATGCTGATTAAATGAAGAGACACTTAATTAAGAGATATTGAACTCAAACCAAGGGAGGGGAGGAAGGAAGCTACAAAGATCTCAAGAATTTTGTTATTTCCATTACTCTAATGAAAGGCTTTGTGTAATTTATTATATTAAAAAAAAGAGAAGGAAAACCAAATTATGAGAGGCTTTGGGTTCTTTAAGCAAATTTTCCAGAGGGATGAGGGAGGCAAGAAGAAAAGAAGAATAGAAGTTCTCTTTTTCTTCTGCCAGTTTTATGACCTCTGGTTAATGACCAGAAAAGGGGAGCATTGGCAATTATATTGTTCCTTGTAGGTGAGATGGCTCCAGTCTACTTCTTTGGTATTCAGCAAGATTTCTAAAGTCTCTTCCAGCTCAAAGTCCTGTGTATGCCCTTCTAAAAAGGCAGTAGTTTGAAATGAATTTTTTCTTCCTCTAACATAATTAGTTGGAATGGGACTTGAAGGTTCTAATTGTGCCATATAGATATATAAATTGCAATATTAATACTTGCAATTAATAGTGTTCCTTGCTGTCCAGGGTCTGACAGACTCCCTGGTAGTCAGAACACAGCAGGTATATAATGACAGAGTAGTAGATGATATGTTAACATCTGACTCTGAATCCTATAGGTAGGTCTTCAGATAGAGAGAGATGACCAGTCCGTTAATTCAGTTAAACTCATCAAATAGCAAAGCAGAGGATAATCTCTGCCTGGCAGAATTCTCTTTTCCAGTTTGAGTCCTATGAGAGTTGTGTGCTGGGTTTCTTAGGGGTCATACAGTACAGGGAAGAAGTGTGCAAGGATCCTCTTCCCCCTCTCCACCCACTACTGTGGAGCAAAGCTCTGTTAGGAGGAGTCCTCATTTGAGTCTTCCTGCAAAATACCCACCCAGATCTTTCTGCTCTTCTCTGCAGAAGTTCTATACTTATAAAGAGAGGGCTTATTCTTAGGATGTTTACAAATATAGATTTGTTTTTTACAACGGTCCACATTGTATCATTTGGAGCACCACTGTTGCATATGATATATTGAGATATTTGCTTTATTTTTTTTAAACCCTCACCTTCCATCTTAGAATCAATTCTGTGTATTGGTTCCAAGGTGGAAGAATGGTAAGGGTTAAGCAATGGGGTTGTTGTGACTTGCTAAGGGTCACATAACTAGGAAATGTCTGAGGTTAGATTGGAACCCAGGACTTCCTGTTTCTAGGCCTGGTTCTGAGTCCACTGAGCCCTCTAGCTGTCCCCCTTGAGATGATATTTGTGAAGCACCTACCATAGCCCCAGGTACATAATAGGTGCCTAATAAATACTTCTTTCCTTTCTGTTTCTTTCTTGCCATGTGTGCCAGTAACCAAAATTGTCTGTTCCTATGATCACTATGAAGTGGACTCATTGTCTAGCCTGGGAGTGGGAACTGAAATATAACTACTTTGATAAGGCAGTTCTGCTCAGACTTGGAAAATGTGGGTGTGATCACCTAATAGAACTTCAGGAAGAGAAGGGGAAAGTTGTGAAGAAACTTAGATTTTAGAGAAATTGGTTTCATAACTAGAAAAGGAAAACCACAAAAGGCTTGACCAAAATGAAATGAACCCTTCAACACTTTAAAAACCTCCAAAATCCAAGCTAGCATTTGTGATGTTGATGCCCTACAGTATGGTGTAAATAGAGAACATTAGGGTTAGAGAAAGAGGACCAGTGTTCAATTCCTGACTGTTATTTGAAAGTAAGGTAAGCTCTCTGGGCTTCCATTTCCTCATCTGTAAAATGAGGTATTGCATTAGATGGCTTCTGAGGTCCTTCCTAATGCTAAATCTATGATCCTATAGCCTGCCTCAGTCTCAATATGATTCTTCTATGTACTTGAGGATCTTTGTCCTTTAGAAGCTTAGAGACTTATAGATGTGTCTTTATTGACTCATTTTATACAGGATAAATACCCAGCACCATATAGATGCCAAGGTATCTGAAGATGCATTTCTTTTTTACAGCCTAGACTTATATCAAATAATAATAAAAAAGCAACCAGGAGCAATGCTCAGTATAATTTGATAGTTTCATGTGCATTCCTTAAAATTCTGTGTTCAGTAGTCAAGGACAGTAGGTTTAATTGTATGACTTGATCGAACTACCAGAAATCCAATTTCTCTAAGTGGTCAAACAAATACAATCAGTTTAAAGTTGTGGGAAATTTTATTTGCAAGAAGTGAGGCTCTGTAGAGTAGTAGAAAGATCACTGGATTGGAAGTCAGGAGACCTATGTCTCTAGATAGCCTGTGTGACCCTTGGACAGGTTATTTACTCCTACTGGGCCTTGGTTTCCTCTTCTGAAAAAAGAGGGAGTTAGCAATTTCGAACAATTGATGATCCTATAACTAGACTCCAAGGCCCTTAAGGCCTATGATTTTATGAAGGGGCCATTAGAACAAACAGTGACAGATGATGGTGATTAAAGCATTAGTCAAGTGCATATACTTATCTGATGACCTTCCTTTAAAACACATGGAAGCCAAGACCTACTATTTGGAAGTCCAAGTGTTGACTTTCTAGGTCCTGATGCCTTTGTTCAGAAATTGTTAAGTGAGTAAGGGTTACAAGGAATGTAAATAAGAGATGTATTCAGTGCAGGGAATGTTACATGTTTTAGTAGAGTAACATGTTACTAGGTATCCTACACATGAAAAGAAGAATGGTTTAGTAGGGAAGATATTGAACTCGAATTCAAAAGAGCTGGGGTCTAATTCCATCACTGTTATTCACTAGCTATTTGGCTTCACTTCAACACTTTGGGCCTCAGTTCCCTTATCTGCCAAACTGGAGGCTACTAATGCCAGTTACCCAAGTTTATAACTTTGGAATCATCTTCAACTCTTCCCTTTTCTCCATTGTATTTATTCATTTGCCAAGTCCTGTTGCTTCTCCTATTAGGTCTTTCATATCTAATCTCTTCCCTATACTCAAGGAGCCCCCAATTTAGGTGACCTCATCATCTCTAACCTGGACATCTGTCATGACTTCCAACAAAGTTTCCAGTTTTATCCCTCTCCATTCCATCTTCCATGCAACTGCCAAAAGAATATTCTGAAAGCATAAATGTGACCATGTTACCCCTGTGCTCAAGAATTTCTTTGGCTCCCTATTGCCTCTAGGTAGGTACAGACCATTTGTTTAGGCTGCAGAACCCTTCATGTTGTACCTGTAATCTGCCTTTCCAAATGGACATATTATCACTCTACTTCCATGCTCTCTGTTCTAGCCAAATGGGTCTACTTGCCCCTTAATTAATGAAATAGCATTTTAAAAACTTTCCTGCTGTGCTAATTACTGTGGATACAAATGCAAAAGGGAAGATATTCTTTTTAAAATTTTTATTTTATTTAATTGATTAAGAAAAATTTTCCATGGTTACGTGATTCATGCTCTTTCTCTCCCCTCCTCCCGAAGCCAATGTGCAATTCCACTATTTTCATGTTGATATTTGCACTAGGGTGATCCTTTAGTGTCTTCATCCCCAGTCATGTCCCCATTGACCCATGTGATTGAGCAGTTGTTTTTCTTCTGTGTTTCTACTCTCACAGGTCTTCCTCTGGATGTGGATAGTGCTCTTTCTCATAAGTCCCTCAGAAATTCTTGAATCATTGTATTGCTACTAGTAGCAAAGTCAGTTACATTATTCTTTTTTTCTTTAAATTAATTTTTCTTTAATTTTTTTCTCAATGCAAATATTTAAAAACATTTTTTAAAACTTGTTAATTTAAATTTCCCTCTCTCTCCTCCCTCCTTGAAAAGGCAATTTGATATAGACTATACATGTATAATCATGCAAAAACATTTCCAAATTAGCTAAGTTGCAAAAGAAAACTAATAAAGTTTAAAAAGTATGTCTCAACCTACATTTAGATGCCATTAGTTTTTTTCTCTGGAGCTGGATAGCATTTTTCACTGAAAGTCTTTCAGAATTGTTTTGAATGATTGTATTGCTGAGAGAAGCTAAGTGATTCATGGTTAATTAACTTATATTATTGCTGTTACTATGTACATTGTTCTCCTGATTCTGTTCATTTCTCTTACCATCTATTCATGTAAATCTTCCCAAGTTTTTCTGAAAGCATCATTTTTAAAAAATCCTTTATCTTCTGCCTTATAATCAATATTAACTATTGGTTCACAGGCAGAGGATTGGTAAGAGAAGAGCTAAGCAATTGGGGTTAAGTAACTTGCCCAGGGTCACATAGCTAAATAAATATCTGAGGTCAGATTTGAACCCAGAACCTCTCATCTCTAGGCCTGGCTCTCTATCCACTGAGCTGCCTGGCTGCTCAGTGATTTTCATTTCTTATAGCACA
Organism: Monodelphis domestica; assembly: GCF_027887165.1. Taxonomy (NCBI): domain Eukaryota; kingdom Metazoa; phylum Chordata; class Mammalia; order Didelphimorphia; family Didelphidae; genus Monodelphis; species Monodelphis domestica. Next base: position 31,238,696 of record NC_077235.1, read on the forward strand.
ATCATTTACCACAACTTGTTTAGCCATTCCCTAATTGATGGGCAACCCCATCATTTCCATTTCTTTACCACCACAAAAAGAACTTCTATAGATAGTTTTGTATTTATAGGTCCTCCTTTTTTTGATCTGTTTGGGATACAGCCTGGGTCCAAATTAATTTATGAACAACTTTTTATTTTTTAAAACTTATATATTTTTTCAATGACATAATAGAAATAATTTTAACATTGTTTTCTAACATTTAGTGAGTCAGATTCTCTCCCTCCCTTCCTCCATCCCCAAGGTGGTAAATAATGTGTTATAGATTATGCCAGTCAACTTTGCATCCTAATAAATAAGATAACATGCAAAGGAAATCAGTGACCAGGAAGTATTTTAGCTTCATAAGTTAGAAGAGTATATTGACAAACCCTTTCCAATAGCAGTGGCAGTATTGACTTGATTATGGTTCCAGAACTGGAAAGGAATGGTGGTAGTGGAAGATATGCAGCAGCCAGGTGGCCAGGGCTAGAGCTGGCCGAGATGCAGTGAGACACATGAAACGATCCCCAACCAGGATGGCAGGCCACAAAGATGAGAGTTGGTGTCATTGCCATTGGACATCTGTGCTCACTCTTCCACAGATAGTATTTATTTGTGGGAGGTTTGTGCCTCAGGATTGTAGGGAAATGTTTTGTTACTCCTATTTCGATCACACTTTCTTATAGAAACTCTTGCTTTGAGATAGTTTTGTCTGCTGACTGTTTGGGAACTTGTGAGCTAAAGTTTTAGGAATGGGAGCTGAAAGGGTACTCCTTTAAACATGCAGATTTTACACATTCTTCAATCTAACCTGTAGTCCTGTGGGATTATGGGAGAGTGTACTTCAGGTTTAAGAGGTGGGTATTATGTTTAGCTCTTTTTCTTCTATGCCACCTTTTTAAAAATATTTTTTTCCCAATTACATGAAGAGAATTTTAATTTAACATTACTTTTGCAAAATTTTGAGTACCAAATTCTTTTCCTCCCCACTCATTGAGAAGGGAAGTAATTTGATATGGTTTATATATGTGTAGTAATACAAAACATTTTTGCATATTAGTCATATCATGAAAGAAAATACAAACCCAAACAAAAAAAAAACAAGAAAAATAAAGTAACAATATGCTTCAATCTGCATTCAGGCTCTATCTGTTCTGGATATCTATCTGGAGAGGGATCGCATTTTTCATCATGAATCTTTGCTATGCCATATTAATAAATGCCTTTGCTTTCAGCTAATTGGAGTGCTTGCCTTTACCTCTGCCTCTTGGAATCCCCGAGATCTCTTCAAGGTTCAGCTCATGTCACCTCCTATACAAGGCCTTTCTTTCCTGGGTCCTCTTCATTTATTGGTACCCTTCTCCTCTCCCAATTTTTTTCTTTATATTTTTCTTTGTAGATAATGTAAGCTTCTTGTGAAAGGGACTCTTAGCTTTCTGTCTATCTATATAATTTATCTGCCTATCTAATATATCTGTCTATCTCTTTCTAATCTGTCTAATCCATCTATCTGTCTCTATTCCTCTGTTTAATCTATATATCTAATCTATCTGCCTGCCTGTCTCTAATCTGTCTCTATCTCTGTCTAATCTATTTTATCTAATTTGTCTGTCTGTATCTTGTCCTTGTCTGTCTGTCTGTCTGTCTATCTATCTATCCATCTATTCATCTATCTTTGTCCTTGTAATAGCAGTGTCTTATCTAACAAGGATCCAGTATGTAGCAGGCCCTTCATAAATGTTGAATTGACTTACATTCTACTTCACAGAATTGTTGGAAGACTCAAACCAGGTAAAACAGGTAAAAGCCCTTAAGAATTTTAAAGTGTTACATTAATGAGAGTGATATGAGGTGGCAGATTTGAATTTATGTTCTGTTGCTAGCTTCCTGGGAAAGTTGACCTGAACTTCAGTTTTCTATCTGTAAAATGGGAATACTAATACTTGTAATACCCATTTCACAGAGTTATTATAAAGATGAATGCTTTGGGAATCTGTGTCCGTGAAAATGTGGTTTTCAAGACTTTGAAAAGATAATTTTTAGTGTCTTGGTTTAAATAAAAAATAAGTGGTTGCCATGGGAAAATTTCCCAAATATGAAATACCCAAGTCAGCTGGGTTTTATGGAGATTTTAATTAATACAAATCAAGGAATTAAGGAAAGGGAAAGAGACAGAGTAAGAGGAAATAGTAGGAAAAGGCTAGGGCCTAGGCCTTTTCTCTTTAAGAGAGAAACTAAGTCAGTCTTTAATCACTCACCACAAGATCTTTCCAAGCAAAACTAGTGTTCAGAGACTCAGCAGCCTTGACTCTTGACCTCCAATTCAGCTTCCAAAGCTGAATTAAATCGAACTACTTTGAACTGGTTCAGACAGCTCCTTTTAAAGAGAAATTTCTCGTGTCACCTCCCCTAAATTTTCACATCTACCAATCACAGTAGACACTTTTCCTAGGACAGCCCATTCTTAGTTTTTAGTTCTCACCTTCTCTGGGTAGATTATATCTTCTGAGTACTTCACATCTCTTTGTTAAGCTTGCCTCTTGCAAGTTGCCTGACCTTTTAGTGATTAATTTGACCTTCATAGGTACTTAGCACCCTTTTGTATTAGATCTAAAAATAGACCTAGCTTAAGGGATTTTGCCTCATTATAAGTATGGGTTAAGTACTTTTTCATTGTTCAGTAAGGAGTTTACAACTTTATTTTCCCCTGAAGTATGCCCAAGTATGGGTGGAGTAATGTTAGAAGTCCCCACATTCCTGATCAAGTACCTTCATTGTTTAAGATGGGGAATAGCCCATACCAAATGTTCCAAGGTAGAGTCTGAGAAAATTTAAGATTCACAATCTAAAAAGTTCTATAGACATGTGAACCACTAAGATTATTGTCGCAAATATTGATGTAAGTCATATTATAAACATTAGATTTATGAAAGGTCTGTATGGTTCTCTGGTCTCATGGATATGATATTCTTACAAATGGTATATATTGTAGCCTTTCCAGGCCATTTCATCTGGGGTGGCTCCTGTCCTCTTGGAAATCCTCCATAGGGGTCTTTCCGCCTATTTGTACTGGAGCTGTCTTCTAGGTCTTTTTACATTATGTAGGCAAGAATCACAACTTATTAGTTAATTCTCAATCTCATTACATGACTGATGCACCTTCTTTTCTCCTCAGAGATCTCTGATTTTTTTTAGATTGCTTCTTGTATTTTTGGCAATATGTTCTACCCTGTTTACACCCACCATTTGTCCCTCTATTGCCCTTTGGGTGACCTGCAATTTTGATACCTTGACAATTGAGGTATTCTGTGATTCATAGCTATACTAAATCATGGGGAAACTATTGGTGTTAAAAAGATGAGATTTTGTTTCCGGGGGGCAGTTCAGGGTCATTTAAAAGTGCTATACAATTTCCCAAATGTAATTCATCCTGCTGTATTTCTCCACCTCATTTGTAGCTCACCTCATTGTCCATCTCCAAGTTCTGTCCAACACACACATACATGCATACGTGTGCATACACACACACATAGACCAGCTTAATGAACTCTATTCAATGACATATCCTAGTCTAAACAATGGGTGATCTTTAATTAGGTTTGCTTTTTATAGTGTGGATTGTTAGGCAGAACTTCTTTTTAAACTGGTTATGAATTTCATTTTGGGGGCTCTGCAGGATTCTAGACCTTGATGTAGTCATCACAATGCCATCCATAAACAGGAACATCTGGAGGACATCACTGTCTTGAATCCTCCCATTTGGATCCTGCCCCTAGACATCTTCCATGACAGTGACACACGCCTTTGGTGAGCATGCAATCCAAAGGGAACAGGGAACTCTTATGCCTTGTTAATAATCAGTGGATCTGCATGTATAGTAACGATTTATTAACAGAATTCTTTAAGGTTTTCAAAACAGCTTTCAAAAAATTCTATAAGGTATGGCAGACAAGTCTCATCCCCCTTTTTACAGGTAAGAAGATGGGCTCATAGAGGGAAAGTAAATTCGCCAAGGTCAGAGCTGGTCGGAAGCAGAGTGGGCATGAAAATCCAGCTCATCACTGCTCATTCACTTACACTTGTAGCCACTTAAAATTTTTTTTGTGATTAGGCTGATACTTGGGTCTCAGCACTCTGATTTGTACCATTTTAGCTAAGTTTTCAATTATCTAAACTTTAGAAGGCTAGATTAAGGATCTCATCATCATTTATAATTTCATATTTGTTGAAGAGTGGTAGTGTGGTTTAGGGAATAAAGTAAAGGCCTGGCTTTGGAATTGGGAACATTCTTTGGATGCATACTTGCTGTGTGACTGACCAGGAGCAAGACACTTAATTCTCAGGGCTCTAGGCAAACTTCTAAGACAGGACTTCCCAACCTTTTGGGCAGTTCGGTGAAACCTAGAGATCTTTTCTACAATAATGGGGCTTGGGGGCAGCTGGGTAGCTCAGTGGATTAAGAGCCAGTCCTAGAGACGGGAGGTCCTAGGTTCAAATGTGACCTCAGCCACTTCCTAGCGGTGTGACCTTGGGCAAGTCACTTAACCCCCATTGCCTAGCCCTTACCACTCTTCTGCCTTGGAGCCAATACACAGTATTGACTCCAAGACGGAAGGTAAGGGTTTAAAAAAAATAATGGGGCTTGTTTTGCTCTTAAATTCTTAATTGCAAAAATTGCAAAATTTCATTTGGTGGACAGTGACGATAAAGACAGATATTTTTTTCTCTATCCCAGGCCACGGATTTCTTTAAATCTATCTTTAGACCTTCCCCTCCCTTCCAACCCCCCATTTCAGAATTCCTGTTCTAATACCATAAATTGAAGATCATCAGTTGTGGAAGGAATTTCTACATTGGCAGTTCCTTCACTGATGAAGTCACCATCCCTCCCTCACCCGCATGAACAATTATATTCTGAATGTCAAATATCTGACTGACAAATGAATTTTTAAAAACACAACCTGTTTGTAAGTTGGGGACTTGCTGCGCTTCACAAATAAGCATGTTTTCTGGCTTATTAAATTGGTCAAGCCTAACATTTAGTCACACTGAGCAGGAATTTCCCATAAGAGAAGTGTAAACATTTACCTTGCATGGTGTGAGAATATCACCTTTTAAAATATGAGCATTCATCTAGAAAATCCTGAATATTCTTTTAGTTTGATCATTTAAGACCTGTACTTTCAGAAGCAGTAAATTATTTATGGCTAGCTTTTCATTCAGTGCTTCTGATTAAATGCTCTTGATAGATATAATTTTGTCATAGTCTGGAATAAAGTAGCTATTATTGTGCAAATGGATACATGAACAGCACCAAACTGAATTAAATGACAAAACTAGGTTCAAATAATATTAGGGGGTTTGATTTAGGCCTCTTGAAAGCCATGAAAACCGAACTATGGCTGAGCTTAATTATTTGATTTACTTTTCTGTGCCTAAGACCTTTATTTGTGATATTTAAGCTCAACCGACTTTCCCAACTTCCACCCGAATCAAGGGTACTTAACTCAGGGTCTTTGGACAGATTTCAGGCAGTCTGTGAATTTTAATGGAAAAAATGCTTCTTTATTTTCATTAGCTTCTAAATGAAATTCAGCATTTCCTCTAATTAGAAACTTAAAAAAATCCTGAAAACTGGCCATAGGTTTCTCTGCCTTGCCAAAGGAGTCCATGTCACAGACCTAAGTCCTACATGCCATATTATATCATGGAAGTGACCTAGGTTTTTAAAAATACTCTACCAAAGGAACCCAAGTGTTAGCAGGTTCTATAAAATGGAACGACTTCACGGAAGATCTGATAGCTATCTGAAGGCTAGCCTAGTTAAGTTTGGAGACCCAGCACCACGGGGTTGCCTGTTAGGTAATGAATTTTTTTTACCCTAAATTATGAATGCCATCTGCTAAGGCATTGAAAGGCTGCAGTCTCTCTGTGGTGGAGTGCCATTAATGAAGTCATTCCTGTATCAGTTATATTGTCTTCATAAAATTTCTTGCATAGCTTTTAGACTTTAATGACTTGGGTTTGTAGGTATGTAAATTGTAAATGGAATTTAAAGGCAACTTGAATTTTCTTCTCCTTGTTGATTTGGACTTAATTTCTACCATTGTTTATCTTATCATCTCTGATGGCCATTTTTTATTTGTAGCATTGGAAATAGTGTTCAGGTAGTTTTATGATGTATCTGTACAAACCTTTAATAAGTTTGCTTTCAAATACAATGTATCCTAACAATAGTTAGGATAGAAATGATGTTTAAAGTTTTGAAGTGCATCAAGAATTTTTGAAAGCTTTGTACTTTTAACAAAAACATCTAGAATGGAGCAGATAAAACAAATGACTCATTGTCTCATTGTCAGGTAGGAAAGTCAGATGTATTTACTGTGCATTTCATTTAAGGAGATAATTCTAATCTGGATTACTCTTACATGGTGATCTGAGGGCTTTCTTAACCAACAATCAAGGTAGTTGCTTTTTACAAAGTTGAATAATAACATGAATAATAGAGTTTCAGAGCTGAAAGGGACATATGAGATCATATCTCTCTCCCAAAGGACTTTATATTGAATTATTTTGTATTTCTTTTCCTTATCTCTCTTCCATATACACCGGTACCCTTGTCTCCTCTATTAGAACATAAGCTCCTTGAGAGTGGAGAGTGTTTCCTTGTCTTTGGATCCCCATCATCTGGAGGGCCTTAATAAATGTTATCTAGTCTATCTAGCCCATTTTACAGAGGTGGAAAAGATCCTGGAGAAAAGATGATTTGAACATTAAAAATTTGGTAGAGTTAGTAGTTGATGCCAAGCCTCTTGACCATTGGTCCCCTCATCCCATCCATATGTGTGGAGGGAGAGGAGATGCCAAAGAGGTGAAACCAGATCAACATGAAAACACATTCAAATGACAAATGGGCTGAAGGGGAGGCCCTGTGTTGAGTAGTTATTAATAGGATAAAAGATCTTTTGGTGCTATGTCGAAGAGGGCCTTTATTGTCAGGTATGTTGAGTCATGAAAGGTTTCTTTGCTTGATCAAAGAGGCCATCAGTCAACTAGCATTCATTAAGAGCTTACATTGTGTTTAGCATTGGGAATACAGATTCAAATAGAAAGCAGTCCTGTCTTCAAGGATCCTACGTTCTAATTTAGGGGATGGGAAGGCAGTGGAGAAGGAAGCTGAAAGTGTTGGGGGGGGGGTGGCGGCAGTGGAGGAGACAAAGTAACCTGGGTGCTCATGGTAGAGGAAGTCCAGAATCCAGCCTAAAAAGGATTGAGAACAATGCCAACTTGGGCTTCCTCCTCAAATGTAGACTCTGGGCCAACTCATTTAGTCAGAGGGAGAGGCTGTGGAGGTATATGGTATTTTCAGTTAGTGCTTTATGGAAATTCCATGCAAGATGTGTGCTTTAGGAAAATGAATGTCTAAAGAACAGATAGTAAGGGGAAGATACTGGAAGCATGAAGACAGAATTTGTAAGTATTAGAGTGGTCCAGATAATGTAATGGCTTAAATTTTTCTCATTTCTTCTGTTTTCTCCCCTCTTCTGTTTTTCTTTTCTTCCTTGTTCTTCCTTACCTTTATCAGCACAATTTAGGACTTTAATAGTGACTTGCAGGATGAAAAATGTTCGCAAACATTCAGTGGGTATAGCAAGAGGTAAGAAACAGATTTGTGTGTGCTAAAATTAAGTGCTAATTTTTTCTATTATTGATAAAATAATCTTCCTAAATATATTGAAACTAATTTTAATATATAGCACATGGATACATAACCCTGCATTTCTTTATTTAAATTTTTTAATAAGATGAATACATATTATATTTTTACACAATACAATATTCATGTTCTTGAAAAGAATTGATCATCTGTTTATATGTGTTATATTCATCTTGTTTTTAAATAGAAGAAAGACGTTTATTTCCAAAATTACTGGTTAAGAGGGTGACAGTTTTCAGGTCCAGCAGGGTGACATTGCTGATATACCTGAATTGATGGCATTTCGAAGGGGATGTTTACCATCGAAGTTGTGTGGAATCTTCATGATTAATATAGAAGATTCTAGATTTTGAGTTGTAAGAGTCCTTTTAGGCATCTAGTACCATCCTATCATTTTACAAAGGAAGCCCAGGAAAGACAAGTGATTCTATCAAAGGGTAAGCTCATGGTGAAAATGTTAAAGGATATGAAAGTGTTAAAGGCAAAACTGACGTAGATGATGGCCACTTGTGCTCAGCTTCCATCTTCACATTTCTGATTTCAACTTAATATTTTTTATTTAAGCATATTCTTTAGAAAGTTAAGAGGATATGTTGGCCTTAGGAACAAAAAAGGGGAGTAAGAGGTCTAGGAAAAAAATGTTGGACTTGTAGTTGCATGAGACCTGGTTTGAATGAAGGTACTGGTTGTGTGACCTTGGACAAGTCACTCCCACCTCTCTGTGCATTTACTCATCTATAAAATGGAAACATCACTACTAAAAATACCTTCCTCACAGGGCTGTTGTAGGGAAAACACTTTGTAATCCTTCAAACACTATAGGAATATGAACTGGTGGTATTAATTATAACAATCACATCATTACTAGTGAACATACTTTTAGTGCATATTGGCCTCAAGACCCAGGCTTTGGTGATCCTCTCTAACTAGAACAGATTATTTCCCAATCTTACAGCAATTATGTACTTAAACTTTCACATGTTAATGGATCTGTGATTTCATTGATGTGAGCACTCCTACCATCTGTGCAGATAGCAACGTATTTATGCCCTTTCAACCTGTACAGTTCTTGTCTGGGACTTTTCATAAGTCCTTTTGTCAACGAGACACTTTCTAGCGATCATTTATATAATACCTACTTTGTACCAGGCATTGGGCTTTACAATTTTGATCTCATTTGATCCTCACAACAACCTGTGTGAATTTTGTATAAACTGTACCCCCTTATTACATTTGAAAACCCATTTTTGATCGGTATCAGCCCCGCCCTTTGACTAGGAACTGTGTGGCTATCTGATGTGGCATCCTGGTGTATGGAAAGGGGCTAGTGTGACAGGTGGCATGGCAAAAAATTAAGATTTGAACTCAGACCCAGACTGAGGTTAAACCTCTTAACTAGAGAGAGTCCAAGGAGGAGTGGTGAAAACTGGTTTTATGACAGAGGGGACACAGGAAGCACTCTTTCTTTTTGCTGGACACTTGTTACTCTACCTTTTTTGGAACATTTAACTCTTGGCACATACAAGCTCAGGGTTCAGCTGCTTGTGAACAAACTTCTTGGGACAGAGAAGGCAATGAACCATGTGTAAGGCATCTAGTAATTAGGGAGACCAAGTGACCATGTGAACTCTCTCTCTCTCTCTCTCTCTCTCTCTCTCTCTCTCTCTCTCTCTCTCTCTCTCTCTCTCTCTCTCTCTCTCTCTCTCTATATATATATATATATATATATATATATATATATATATATATATGATATATTTATTTATTTCTCTCTCTCTCTCTCTCTCTCTCTCTCTCTCTCTGCCTCTCCCTCCTTCAGTAATACATAATTATAAATTAATATACAGTCTCCAGAGAATTATAATCACAACAAACCCTGGGAGTTTGGTGCTTTTATTATCCTCATTTTACAGCTGAGGAACCTGAGATAGACAGATATAAAGAGACTTGTCCAGAGTCACAGCTAGTGAGTATCTGAGGCCTGATGTCAACTCAAGTCTTCTTGATTCCAGACCCTGTGCCACCCACCTGTCTTATAGGCTAGGGAGTAAAATTTAGTTTCTTTCCATTATTTAAAGGTATTGTTCTGAGAAAGGGTCCATAGGTTTTACCAGACTGCCAGAGGGACATAAAAAAGGCTAAAAACCCCTTCATCTGGAGCTTAAAGGGATCTTTCACAGGTCATTATGTTCAGTTCATTTTGCAGATAAGCAAACTAAGACCTCAGAGGGCAGGAGACTTGGCCAAAGTCACACATAGGTAGAAAGTAGCAATGTTAGCAATTGAATGGCGCCTGTGGACGCCAAATCAAGTGATCTTTCTGCTATATCTCATTGATCTATTGCACATCAAGCTGGTCTGTAACATTTATCTTGCTGAGATTCTTGTATGTTTGTCCATTTTGAATTATGGACCCCTTCTAACAGGACAAAGTTCCAGGAATCATCACATCTGTAAAACATTTGTGATAGGTACTTAGTAAAGTTTGGAGATAATGACAGAATTGGTGTAACAGACAAGAACTGGCTAACCTTCCAACCTTCTAGAGGCGCTTATTTTCAAGCAGCTTTTCTTATAGACATCATCTAGAATGTTTCTAGAAACACTCAGGGTGGCATTACTTGAAAACAATGTTTCTAGCCAGAAACCTGTGGCTGATTTTTGTGTTTTTAGAAGTGTAACTGGAAAGAATGAAAAGATCCGGCAGATCGTTAGACCTCAAGGTGACTTGAGATCATTGAGAGGCTATAAAATTAAGATAAAAGAATTAAAGGTAAAAGACAGAGCCTCATGTCTGAGGAACTAACTTTGTATAAGTTTGGCTCTAATATTTATAACCAGACAGTTCTGTTCTCTATTACTTCCCTATTGGATATGTGGTCAGGACTTTGTTGCTTGACTCAGCATGATTTTAGCATCAGAGAATTTAGAATTGGAAGACACCTTAGAGATAAGCTAGTTCAACCCTCTCAATTTACAAGTGCAAAAACTGAGGACTCAATAGGTTAAGTGACTTGTCCAGGGTCAGATCAGCTAGCAAGATCTGGGATTTAAATGCATTTCTTCTAAACTCTCAAGTTGTGTAAAAGCAACACATTTGTAACTATAGTATATGAAGAAAAGTAGAGAGGCAGCCTGATAGAATGAGAGAAACTGCCACATTTAGAGAGCTCTGATACTACCTGTATGAATGGTATGCAAGTCACTTTGCCCACATACCTCAGGTTTCTCATGAGTCAAAAATGGATGATAATACTTTCCCTAACTACCACCTAGGTTTGTTGTGACTCTAGTGCTGTAGGATCATGGGATCTAGAGCTGAAAGGGACTTGACAAGCTACTTAGTCCAACGCCCTCATTTTACAGATGAGGAGACTGAGGCCCAGGGGATTAAGTGACTGGCCCATGGTCACACAGGTAATATTTGGTATCAGAGCCAGGACTTGAACTCTTTGCTTCCCTAGCATAATGTACTATATGTAGTAAATTCTATTTTTTTTTGTGATAGTGATTGCAAAGTTGTCTCTTTGTCAAGAAATTATTTTTTTTCCATTTCTGGTATATCCCTCTTTCTACCTCCTACCTGATAAACTATCCCTCAGAACAGAAAATAAAATAGAAAGAGAAGGGGTAAAACCAGTTCAACAAAATTAACCAATACATCAACATGGTCCTGTCCCTCATCTCTTCTTGGAGATAAACTTGACCTTTTTCTGTTGTTGCTATATGAATTTCCATTTACATTATTTTCGTAGTGTATATACCTAGTTGACTCTTAATAAATGTTTGTTCAGTTCTTTAGTTTGTTCAGTTCAATTGGACAGAGGTGAGTAGCTTCTTCTACTTGAAATGCTGTGTGCGGGCTTTGTATTATGTGTATAAATGGCACCCTGCACCAATAAGTGTACAAAGAGGGGAGCCTCAGAAGGCACTTAGGTGGGAGAGATAAGAAATAGAATCCATTTGCTAGTAGGCCAGAGATTGCTGGGACACTACCAGATTTTGCCCAGAATGATATTGGTTGCTTCTACCTGTAATAGAAGTTGACTTATTAGGATTGGGGTCATGCTAAGAAGGTTTATTTGATTTAAAATGTTTAAAAAGCTTTTTCAAAATCCCATTTTCCATCTTCTGCAGACTAAGAAGCTCCTTTAGTTCCTGTTGCTAGCACTGTTGTTGGACTTGTGTGTTCAATTCTCTTTGTCTCAAGCGTCTCTTGGAAGCAAAGTCTGTTGAGGGTTTTCTGTCTGAGAAACTGCCTGGTGTTAGACTTTGTTGGGGTGTTTATAAAGGAAATCAAGGTGTATTGGAGATGACCTGCAGAGTGAGCTTTGCAGCATTACCCAAGAGGATGAACGTGTCACCTTGTATGAGTTTAGTGTAATTCTGGAGGTAATTTACTTATCAGTGGCAGCCTGACAAATCCATAAAAAGCAACAAACACAAATGAGACCATTTCAGAAAAACATAGCTAAAGCAAGTGGCAGACCCACTACTGATGGGAATGGTCCAGAAGTGGAACTGAGTTAAAAAATGTGCTTGGGGGGGGTGGTTTCCCCAGTCTACATTAGTAACCCATAAAGAGCAAGTCTGTCTGAATGACTGGAAATTGAAACTGTAAAGTAGCAGAAAATAGGTCCAATTCCACTTTCTCAACTTCTTTTTCCATTATCTCAGCATTCCAGATGTAGTGTGAAATGTGCGATAACGTCTCTGTTCAGTGCACAAGCACAACGGGGCCAGCAATGGCACTACCAGTTTTCTAAAGTTCTCAGGTTCCAATAAGCCAGCACAGTGGGAGAAAAATCTAATTTACTCTAAAAGTTGTTCTCATTAAATTACTCTTAATATGATAAAGAACATTATTCTCTCTATGCTCTTCATTGTCCCCTTAATGTAATATTGAAAACCAGTTGCTTCAAAAAGTTTTTCTCTCTCCTTTTACTATCCAGCCTTTGTTCTATTGCTCTCCATTTGACAGATGCCTCGTATTTCAATGTAACATCATTGCCAGCCAAAGGGACCTTAGTTCAATGCCTCATTTTAGAGATGAGAAAAATGGACCGAGAGAGAGGCAGTGATTTGAAAAAGAAATCTTTTTGGTTTCCTTGAAAAAACAAACAAAAAACCCCCTAGAAATTGAAACACCAAATAATTCGAGTATTTCCATGGACAAGGTAGAAATAGTAAAAGGCAACAAGTGTTTATTCAACACTATGGGCCAGACATTGTGCTGAGTAAAAAAAAAAGATCAAACACAGAATGGAATCTCTTTATTTTCTGGGTTCCTCTCATTTGTTTCATTATGAACTCTTCCCCTATCCATAGACCTGAAAGGTAGTTTCTTCCTTGTTCCTCTAAATTGCTTATAATGCCATCTTTTGTATATAAATCATGTATCCATGTAGAGATTTTACAGAGAGATATTAGTCTATACGCAATTTCTATCAAACTGCTTTCCAGTTTTCTCAAAAGTTTTTGTCATTTTTTATGGCATAGTGATAATATATTACATTCATATTGCTCTCCAATTTGATGGACACCTCCCTAGCTTTTGGTTCTTTGTCCCTACAAAAAGGACCGCTATAAATATTTTTGTACATACTTGTGGTTCCTTTTCTTTTTTTCTTTGATCTTTTTGGAGTATAGGCCTAGTGGTGATTATACTAGGGAAAAGGGTATGTACAATTTAGTAACTTTTTGAGCATAGTTCTAAATTGCTTTCCAGAATGGCTGGACCAGTTTACAGCTCCACCCACAGGGCATCAGTGTGCCTATTTTCCCTTGGCTCCTTCAACCTTTTTCATTTTCCTCTTGTCATCTTTGCTAATCTTACAGGTGTGAAGTGGAACTTCAGAGTTGCTTGAGTTTGCATTTCTCTCATTATTAATGATCTGGAACATTTTCTTCATATGGCTATGCGATAGCTTAGCTTTCTTCCTTGACAACTAGAGGTAGTAATTTTCTTACAGTCATACAGCTAGTAAGTAGCAGAGAACAAAATTCACTCAGGACTTTTGAGTCTAGTTTCAGTATTCTTTCCCTCTAAATTTCTTGTGTTGCTCCACTAGCAACATGTGATCTTCGACTTTTCCGAGTTAAAAATACCAATAGAGTGTACAGGTTTGGGGAGCAGGTAGGCGGCTCATGGATTGAGAGTCAGGCCTAGAGATGGGTTCAAATCTGACCTCAGATACTTCCTAGCTTTTTTTTTCATATTAAAATTCATTTATTCAAGAGATAAGTAGTTGTAAAACAAGTTTATGACCATTCATTCCCATTCAGCAAGTGGACTAAAATAGTAGTAGTAGTGGTAGTCTCTCGGTGACCAAGAATGACAATTGTCTTTGTGCATTATCATCTATTGATGTACCCTCATGTGGCTTTGAAGTCCATAGGCTGAGGCGCAGAGTTTGTGGCACGTGGGGCATGGGACGCCAGTTGTGACGGGAGGTGCGGTTGTGGCCTGGTGTCGGCGTTCACGCGCAGTGGCAAGACGTTGACGTCGCTCATCTTCAAAGGTGGTGGCAGCATGGTGAATGTGGGTTCCCCAGCTGCTTCTGACAGAGGCAGCGAGTTCTAGTTGCTTTGGTGTCATGCCAGCCCATTTCAAGTTGGACTTTAGCTGATCCTTGAATCTTTTCTTTGGTCGACCCCTCCCTGAGCACCCCATACACCCCTGTGTATTAGCATCACATAGTTTCAAAAACAAAATTCCAAGCCTCTTTAACCCCTGTTCTAGAAACAAAGGCCAGGTATGAATCTCTCAATCCATCCCTACCACTACTACCACCATCCCCCAAGAAAGAAAATTACATCTAGGCAAACTTCTGAATTACACACTTAACACTGCTCAGAGAATCAATATGCCTTTGAGCTAACTGAGAACTAAGCATATATGATACCATGGCATTTAAAGGAGATAAAACATACAGTCCATTCAAATGGACGGTTTTTAAATTCATTTGTTTTAAAAAAGATTTTTTTTTCATATATTAATTTGGTCAGTAGAAAATGTGCATCAAGGTTTTTTTTTTTTTAAACCCTTACCTTCCGTCTTAGAGTCAATACTGTGTATTGGCTCCAAGGCCGAAGAGTGGTAAGGGCTGGGCAAGGGGGGTCAAGGGACTTGCCCAGGGTCACACAGCTAGGAAGAGGCTGAGGCCAGATTTGAACCTAGGACCTCCCATCACTAGGCCTGGCTCTCAATCCACTGAGCTACCCAGCTGCCCCTGCATCAAGGTTTTGAACGGATAAAACACAAACAGCATTATTGTGATTGAAGTGCTTGTAAGTTCTATGCCAATTTTCCACCACTGTGTACTTTGTTGCTATTTAAAACTGTATCAACTTTAACAGAAGAATAAATTATTTGTGATTTTACAAAAAGCTGTGTGACCTTGGGCAAGTCACTCAACGCCCATTGCCTAGCCCTTATTCTGCCTTGGAACCAATACACAGTATTGATTCTAAGACAGAAGGTAAGGGGTTAAAAAATAGTGTACAGATTTGCATGAAAACAGAAAAAGAAATATGCATAGTTCTCCTATTCAGCCTTTTGAATCAACACAGCATTTTCCTGCCTGGGACAGAATACCAAGGGTGGTCCAGGTGGGGTGGGGGTACACGGTTTTAACAGAGGGATTTCTTTTAGCCTTCAGTAACAGCAATTGTCAGATTTCAGTGAACTGATAAAATTGTAGGAATAAATGTGCTTTAAGTCTTTCTTCTTAATAGGAATGGCTTCTGTTGGGGTACAAATGTTATTTCCCCTCTAATTAGTAAACCAATAAGCATTGGGCTAAGTACTGGAGATACAAAGAAAGCCCGCTGTCTTGTGCCAGGCCCTATGCTAGGCACTGGGCATGCAAAGAAAGGCACAAGACACAGTCTGCTTTCAAGGAATTCATACCCTAATGGGATGGAAAACATGCAGATAACTATGTACAGATAAGATATATAGGTTTATTTTTTTTAAACCCATACCTTCTGTCTTAGTATATAGCAAGGGCTAGGCACTTAGGGTTAAGTGACTTGCCCAGGATCACACAGCTAGGGAGTGTCTGAGGCCAGAGTTGAGTTGAGGTCCTTCTGACTCCAGGCGTGATAGGCTATCCATTATGCTACCTAGCTACCTGTTGATACATGTAGTTTAAATGGAAGGTAATTAAGAGTAGAACTTAACCTGGGATCCATGGACCATACTTTAAGAGGTCTGTTAACTTGGATGGGCAAAAAATACATGACTTTATTTTCACTAAACTTTATTTTCTTTTTTAATTCTCTATGTTATTTAATGCATTTAAAAACATTTGGGAGAACCCATCGACTTCACCAGACTGCCAGTGAGATCCACATGGAAGGTTAAGAACCCTTGTATTAGAGAAAAAGGCCTGCAGGGTACAGGAGAAAGGTCCAATAAAGACTTCATGTAGAAGGTGAGATTTGTGCTGAATCTTGAAGGAAGCTGGGGAAAACTAGGAGTCCAAAACCATAAAGGAGAACATTTCAGGCACACGGGGGAGAGCCAGTACAAAGCTAGAGTCAGAAAATACACTCATGTGTGAGAAGCAATAAGGAGAGGCTGATTTAGTTGGATTATAGAGGGTGGGAAGGGGACTAAAGTATAAGACAGCTGGGACCAAGTTGTGAAGGGCTTTAAATTCTAAATGAAGAAATTTGCATTTGATCCTGGAAATAATGAGTTGCTAGAATTGATTTGAGTATGGAAATGACATGGTTGGACAAAAGTATGAGGAAATAACTTTGGCAGATTAGTGATCTTGAATGGGGGAAAGACTTGAAGTAGGGGGAGCAATTAGAAGTCTACTGAAATAGTCTAGATAAGACCCTGCAAGTACATCAGACAAAGGTGGTGGCTTTGAGTGGAGAAAAGGGGACACACACCAGAGATACTGTGAAGGTAAAGAGACCAGAAAATGGATTGGATTTGTGGGATGAATGCTCCTGAGGAGTTGGAGGACTTGAGTTTGTGAGTCTGGCACACAGGGGAGATGGTGGTGCTTTCTTTATTAGTCATCAGAAAGTTGTAAAGAGGTGAGTTTTGGTGGAAAAGGTGAATTCTGGTTTGAACTTGGTAAGTTTGATTTATGTTCCCTATGGGATTTCTAGTAAGGTAAGGTAAGGTGGTAATGGGGACTGGAACTTAGTAGAGAGATTAGAACTCTCTACATTTATACTTAAGACACATATATATGTAATCATTGCTAGCAGGGATGGGCGGATTAAGTGAAGGTAAATTTAAGTATGGAGGAGATATGACCTTATTTGTAGGAAGTTGGGAAGGAGCCAATAGTTAGGCAGTAACTGAAGATAATGGGGGAGATTGGTTGAAAATTAGAGGGAGTAGGGGGCAATCTGCTAAAGAAGGCAAAAGAATATAGGATCAAGGATTTGCTCTGTCCAGGACATGGGCCGTCTCTTCTTGTGAGACTTGTGAAGAAGAAGATAGTAGGGAATTATGTCTAAGTTATGTGATAAGAGAAGGGAATTCTCAGTGAACAGCTTCACTCTCTTTAGTGAAATATGAGACAAGTTTCTCACCAGAGAGCACAGAAAGGAGCATTGTGGAAAGCCTAAGAAAGCATGAACAGACTTGGAGTAGCCATTGTGGTGAGTAGAAGAGTGAATTTGCTAGGGAAGTGTAATAGGATTACCTTGCTGTAGTGAGAGCCCGATTAAAATTATTGTAGCATAAATTTGTAGTGGACCAAGTTTGCTTGATTTCATGACTTTCTCAAAATTCTATTCAGTATATCACCTGAATAGGACTGAAAGTGGCAGATGGTCAGAGCTATACAAGATTGGGATTTGGAAAAGTATAATTGTCATTAGGACAAGGCAGATAGACATTCAAGTGCAGAGTATGGTGCACAGTTGAACTGTTTTATTTCCAGATGGAGACAGGGAAAGGAGGAGAGTGCAGTCTGCCAGGTATTGACCTGGGAATGAACTGAGGGATGGAGAGATTGAAGATTACAGTGAAGACAAAGAACAGAAGGTTTCTAAGTTGTAGGGAAAGATAGAATAATGAAAGCTTTTGATCAGATAAAGGAATATTCCTGCCTTTTCCAGTCAAGGAATCAGCTGGAAGAAGAAGATGATAATTGAATTAGCTACACAAACTAATATTCCAGTTTTCATATTGACCTTGCTGGAATTTATTTAATATATAATCTTAATATCCTCCAACCTCCTCACTCCCATGACAGCTATCTTCAAATTTTTACTTTTTGTGATTAAATCTTTTAAAGTTTCATCAGATAACCAGATTGGTGAGATTTTTATTTGTAGGAAAAAATGATGAAATGAAGTCTTCTTGAATAGTGGTTTAAATCACAAATATATACAAGCTATATATAGATTTTATGTGTGTATGTAAGAGACAGAGAAGGACCATTAGGCTCCTAGTCTTCTACCACAGAGGTTTCTTCTCTTAGGACTATTAGGAGGTGATGATGATGATGATGATGTTAATAATAATAATAGCATTCATAGAGTGTATTAAGGTTTACAGACATCTCATTTTATTATTGCAACAACACTTGGAGGTGGTTGCTATATTATCCTCATTTTAAAGATAAGGACTGAGGCAGACAGAGGTGAATTGACTTTATCAGGGTCACACAGCTAAAGTCTGAAATTGGATTTCAACTCAGATCTTCCTGACTGTAGGGCTAGTGTTCCATCCACTGTGCCACTTAGGTGCCTTCCATACAGTTCCAAAATGATGTAATTTCAGGACCAAGTGTTAGGAAAGTCATTTGGTTGATGAAGTCTGTGGTAGGATATATGATGATCATGATCACAGACCCCAGACTCCTGGCAAGTAATAGAACCAAAATGAGATAATGATGTTCTTTAGAAACTTGAATATTAGAGTAAAAATTAGAAATGTTCCAATTGGGGAAAGTGTGGAAGAAGGTATTAGATGGGACCATGTGGGGAAGCAGATATTAGAACTGTTCCTTTTGGGCTTTGTGTGTAAACAGGTATTAGAAGTTTTCCATTTGGCTTGTGTATGTAAATTGGTATTAGAACTGTTAGGTTTGGCCACGTATGGAGGCTGGTATTAGAACTCTTCTGTTTGGGCCATGTATACACTATTATTATAATAACCGTTCCATTAGTGCCATGTATAGACGTTGTTATTACAACAATTCTATTTGGGCCATGTGCATAAGAAGGTATTAGAACTGTTCTATTTGGGCTGTGTATGGAAGCTGGTTTTAGAACTATTCCATTTGCAGAAGAAAGTATTAGAACTGTTCCACTTTGGTTTGGAAGATTAAATTAGATCTCTTCCTTTTGGGCCATCCTTGGAAGCTGGTATTAGAATTGTACAGTTTGGACTCTTATGTAGAAGTTGTTATTAGAACTGTTCCATTTGGGGATATGCAAAAGAAAGTATTAGACTTGATGTCATCAACCAGGGACATAATGGGGAGGGGAATTCCCTTACCACAAGACTATGTGTGGAATCTGATTTTATAACTTTCATTTCATTCATGTAGGAAACTGGTATTAGAAGTGTTCTACTTTTGCTTTTTGTGGAAGCTTTCATTAGAACTTTTTCAATTCGGTAGTTTCTGGATGGTTGTTATTAGAACTGTTCCATTTGAGCCCTGTGCATAAGAAGGTATCAGAATTATCACATTTGGGCCAGGTGTGGAAGCTGGCATTAGAACTTTTTAATTAGGGATATGTATGGAAGTTGGTATTAGAAATATTCCATTTGGGCTGTGTATGACGGTTTCATTTGGGTGGTATATAGAATCTAGTATTAGCACTGTGCCATTTCGGCTATATGCAGAACAAAGTATTAGGATATTTTCATTTGGGTCATATATTGAAGCTTGGTATTAGAATGTTCCAATTTAGCTGTCTATGGAGGTTAGTATTAGAACTGTCCCATTTGTGTCCTGTGTGGGTGCTGATATTAGAATTCTTCCATTTGGGCCACATGGAGAAGAAAGTATTAGAACTTTTCCATTTGGGCCATGTATAAAAGCTGGTGTGGGGAGTGTTCCATTTGAGCTGTGTATGGAAGCTAGTATTAGAACTGTACGGTTTGGGCTCTATATGGAAGTTGTTATTAGAACTGTTCCATTTAGGCCGTGTATGGAATATGGTATTAGAACTCTTCCTTTCAGCCTTATAAGGAAGTTGTGATTACTACTGTTCCTTTGGGCTGTACATGGAAGCTGGTTTTATAACTTTCATTTCATTTGTTTAGAAAGCTGGTATTAGAAGTGTTCCATTTGGACCATGTGAAGAAAAAGGCATCAGAACTGTTTCATTTGTGTCATATATGGGAGCTATTATTAGAACTCTTTCATTTGGGCCATGTATTGAAACTGGTATTAGAAATGTTCATTTGGGCTATGTATGGAGGTTGATATTAGAATTATTCCATTTGGGCCATGTTGGGAAGCTGGTATGAGAATTATTCCATTTGGGCCATGTTCATAAGAAGTCATAACTGTTCCATTTGGGCCTTGTATGGAAGCTTGTAGTAGACTAACTGTTCAGTTTAGCATAGCTGGAAGGCAATATTAGAACCGTTCCATTCAGGCTGTGTATGGAAGCAGATATTAGAACTATTCCATTTGGATGGTATGTGGAAGCTGCTAATTTAGGTTGAGTATGGAAGTTGGTATTAGAACTTTTCCATATGGACTATATGCAGAAGAAAGTATTATAAATTATAAATTTATTATAAATATTCCATTTGGGCCATTTATGGAAGCTGATATTAGAACTTTTCTGTTTGGACTGTATATGGAAGTTAGTATTAGAACTATTTCATTTGAGCCATGTGTAAAGGAAGTTATTAGCACTGTTTCATTTCGGAGGTGTATGGAAGCTGGTGTTAGAACTGTTTCATTTGGGCTGTGTATGGAGGTTGGTATTAGAATTGTTCCATTTGGGCCATTTATGGAGTCTGATATTTGAGGTATTCCATTTTGGCCAAATACAGAAAAAAGTATTTGAGCTGTTATTTGGACCATGTATGGAAGCTGGCACTAGAACTCTTCCATTGTACTATATGCAGAAAAAAAATTAGAACTGTTCCAGATTTTGTCTAGAAGCTGCTCTTAGAACTTTTCCATTTGGGAAGGTGGAATTAGATGTATTCCATTTTTACCCTATATGAAAACAAGTATTAGAACTGTTCCATTTTGGCTTTGTATGGAAGCTGGCATTAGAACTTTTTTATATGAGATGTTTCATGGAAGTTGGTATTAGAACTATTCCATTTGGGTCATGTATGAAACCTGGTATTTTATAACTTTTGCCTTTTGGCCACATATGAAAGCTGGCATTAGTAACATTCCTTTTGGGCTGGTTGTAGAATTGTATCTAGGTTGGTATTAGGACCATTCCATTTATGGAATCTGATATTAGAAGTGTTCCATTTGAGCCATGTATTGAAGGTGATATGAAGATCAGAACTCTTTCATTGTGCCATATGTAGTAGAAAAATATTAAAACTATTTCATTTGGACTGTGTTTGGAAGCTTCTATTTGAACCATTCCATCTGAGCAGTATATGGAAGCTGATTTTAGAACTATTCCTTTTGGACTTTATGGAGGTTGGTATTAGAACTGTTCCATTTCCCCCATGTGTGGAAGCTGATATTAGAATTGTTACATTTGGGCCCTTTATGGCGGCTGGTATTATTAGAACTGTTCCACTTGTGTGATATAGCAAAAGTGGTAGAAGAACTGTTCTATTTGGGCATATCCAAATGAATGTATTAGAATGGTTTCATTTAGGCCATGTATGGAAGCTGGTATTAGAACTGTTCCATTTGTGCCATGTATTGAACATGGTACTTGAACTGTTCCATTTGGGTCATGTAGGAAAGCTGGCATGAGAGCTATTCTTTTTGAGCCATGTGCATAAGAAAGTGTTAGAACTGTTTCGTTTGGACTGTGTATGTAAAAGTTTATTAGAACTGTTCAGATTGAAAAATATGTGGAAGTTAATATTAGAAATTGTTCCATTTGGTGCCTTGCGTGGAGTTTGGCATTGTAACTGTTACATTTTTGGCCATATATCGAAAGTGGTATAAGAACTGTTCCGTTTTGGCCATGTCCAAAAGATATTAGATCTCTATCATTTGGTTTGTATATGGAAGCTGGTATTAGGACTGTTCCATTTGGGTCGTGTATGGAAGATGGCATTTAGAGCTATTTCCTTTGGGTCATGTGATTAAAAGGAATTTTTTTAGGGGGGCCATATATTAAAGCTGTTAATTTAAATGTTTCATTTGAGCCATCTATAGAAGCTGTTATTGGGATTTTCCCACTTAGTCTGTGCATGGAAGCTGGTAATAAAACAGTTTGGGCTGTGTTGGAAGCTGATATTAGAATTGTCCAATTTGAGCTATGTATGAAGCTTCTATGTACTGTTCCTTTTGGGCTTTGTATGGAAGCTGGTTTTAGAACTCTTCCTTTTGGGCTGTATATAGAGGTTGGTATTAGAAGTGTACCATTTGAACCATTTATGTAAACTGGTAGTAGTAGTAGTAGTAGTAGTAGTCTCTCGGTAACTGAGGATGACGATTTTCTTTGGGCATTTTCATCTATGGTGTATAGATGAGTGTGCACAAAGACACTTGTGCGTGAAGGAGATTTAAGTGGAAAGAAGTTTTTAGAACTATTCCATATGGGTCATGTATGGAAGGTGGTATTATAACATTTCTGTTTGGGTTATGCATGGAAGTTTGTATTATAACTGTTCGGTTTGCACCATGTGCAAGAGAAGATATTAAAACTGCCCTGCACTAATGCATTGCTGGTAGAGTTGTGAATTGACCCAACTGTTTTGGAAGGCAATTTGGAATTATGCCCAAAGGACTTTAAAAGACTACCTGCCATTTGATCCAGCCATAGCACTGCTGGGTTTGTACCCCAAAGAGATAATAGGGAAACAGACTTGTACAAAAATATTCATAGCTGTACTCTTTGTAGAACTCCTTCTTTGCTTATTATGTCAAATAGTTTGTATAGTATTGAGATTAGCTGTTCTTTGAATGTTTGATAGAATTCACTTGTGAATCCATCAGGCCCTGGGGATTTTTTCTTAGGGAATTCATTGATGGCTTGTTCAATTTTTCTGATGTGGGATTATTTAAGAATTCTATTTCTTCCTCTGTTAGTCTTGGCAATTTATATTTTTGTAAATATTCATCCATATCACCTAGATTGCCACTTTTGTTGCCATATAATTGGGCATAATAATTTTAATGATAACCTTAATTTCCTCTTCATTGGAGGTGAGGTCTTCTTTTTCATCTATGATACTGTTATCACTTGGTTTTCTTCTTTCCTTTTTTTTATTAGATTGACCAGTATTTTGTCTATTTTGTTTGTTTTTTCAAAATACCAGCTTCTAGTCTTATTTATTAGTTCAATAGTTCTTTCACTTTTGATTTTATAAATTTCTCCCTTAATTTTTAGGATCTGTAATTTAGTTTTCTTCTGGGGATTTTTAATTTGTTCACTTTCAAGTTTTTTGATTTGCACGTCTAATTCATTGACCTTTGCCCTCCCTAATTTGTTAATATATGAACTCAAGGATATAAATTTTCCCCTGAGTAATTGGCTGCATCCCATAGATTTTGAAAGGATGTCTCATCATTGTCATTTTCTTCAATGAAATGATTCATTGTTTCTATTTTGTTCTCCAATCGATTTTGGAGAATCATGTTATTTAATTTTCCAATTAATTTTTGATTTGGCTCTCCATGTTCCCTTACTGATCATTGTTTTTATTGCGTTATGATCTGAAATGGTTGCATTTATTATTTTTGCTTTTCTGCATTTGTTTGCCTTGTTTTTATGACCTAGTACATGGTTAATCTTTGTGAATGTACCATTCTAACCTTGTGAGTATCTACCCGCCTCAAGTGTGTTTCTTGTAGATAACATATGGTAGGATTTTGGATTCTAATCCACTGTCCTATTTGTTTTTGTTTTATGGGTTAGTTCATCCCATTCACGTTCAAAGTTATGATTGTCACTTGTGTATTCCCTAGCATTTTGATATCCTCTCTTAGTTCTGTCCTTTCTTCTTTTGCTATATCCTTTTAAACCATTGGTTTACGTTTAATCAATCCCCCTAATCCCCTCCCTTCATATGGTTCCCTTTCTGGTCCCTCCCTTTTTGTTCCCTTCTTGTTTTTTTAGGAATTTGGGTTTTTTTGTGTCTTTTGAGGTCCATATTGGTGGGTGTTGAGGAGAGGAAGAGTCTTGTGTCTAGACTGCCGCCATGTTTACCCAGAAGTCTCTTACTCTGGATACTTCTTGATCAATGACTCATGTAAAATCCAGTGGAATTGCTCATTGGCTCCGGGTGGGAGGAGGGAAGAGGGGAGAGAAAGAACATGAATCATGTAACCATGGAAAATATTCAAAATTTATTAATTAAATAACATTTCTAAATAAATAAGCAAGCAAAAAAAAACTGTCCCATTTATGTCATGTGCAGGAACTGATATTTAATCTCTTTCAATGAGCCATGCGTGGAAGCTGATATTAGAACTGTTTCATTTGGACCATGTGTGGAAAATTAGAAATTTTCAGTTTGGCTTGTGCATGGAAGTTGGTATAAGAAATGTTCAGTTTGGGCAGTGCATGGAATTTGGTATTAGAATTGTTCCATATGGGTCATATGCCGAAGAAAGTATTAGAACTGTTCCATTTGGGCCATGGAGGGAAGCTGGTATTAGAATTCTTCCATTTCAACTGTGTATGGAAGCTGATTTTAATATTATTCCTTTTGGGCTTTATATGGTAGCTTGTTATAGAACTATTTATATTGAGCTACATATGGAGGCTGGTATTAGAATTGTTCCATTTGGGCCATGTATGGAAGCTGGTAGAATTATTTAGATTGGGCTGTGTATGAAAAGTTTGTATTAGCACTGTTCCAGTTGGGACACTTATGGAAGCTGCTATTAGAACTCTTCCATTTTGGCCAGGTAAGGAACTTGTTTTAGAACTGTTCATTTGGGTTCTGTGTATGGAGAATGGTATTAGAATTGTTACATTAGGGTCATTTATGGAAACTGATGTTAGAACTGTTCCTTTTGAGCCGTTTGTGTGGAAGGTGGTATTAGAACTGTTCCATTTGGGCCCTGTATAGAAGCTGGTATTAGAACTCTTCCTTTTGGGCACTGTATGAAAGTTGGTATTAGAATTGTTCCATATGGGCTATGTACATATGGGCTAGTATTAGAAGTGCTCCATTTGGGCCAGGAGGAAGAAAATAGTAAAAATCTTTCATTTGGGCCTTGTATGAAAGCTAGTATTAGAACTATTCCATTTTTGCCCTATATAGAAGCTGGTATTAGAACTATTCCATTTTGGTCATGTAGGGAAGTTGATATGAGAACTGTCTCATTTGGGCTATGTCTAAAAAGATGTTAGAACTATTTTATTTGAGCTGTTTTTGGAAGCTATTATTAGAATAGAAAAGAAAACTTTTCATTTGAGCCATGTATGGTAGTTTGTATTAGAAGTCTTCTCTTTGGGCTATGTGAAGAGAAGGTATTAGAACTGTTTCATTTCATATGGTATTTATTTAAAAATTTTTAGAAATAAACTTTATTGATGCCCTTTCTTACAACTTCATTTCATATGTTTTGCATAGTAATACATGTATAACTCAGATCATATTGCTTTCCAGCTTCAAAGACAGAGGAAGGTAGACAATTTGGATCATATAACTTTTCTTTGGAGGTCGTCTTTCATTCTCTTTACCTCATCTTTCATCTCCTTTTCCTCATTTTCAAGCTGGTTTTGTTTCCAGATGACTTAGCTTTTAAATTCTTTTCCCAATTGTCTTTAGCCTCTTAATTGTGTTTTGAATTGCATTTTGATTTCTTCCAAAGCCTGTATCCAATTTGCTGGGATTTCTGACTTATTGTTTGATGATCTGTCCTCCTGTTTTGTTTGCTCTCTGTTTGTTGCCTGTGTAGAAGCTGTCTATTGTAATTTCTTTTTCTGTTGTTTGCTCATATTTACCCCTTCTTTACTCCCCGTTTTTGTCTGTGCTCTTGCTCCTCTCATTTTTTTTGGTTTTGGGGTATGTTTTGGGGTAATGGGGTTTTCTGTCAGTTTCCCCTCTTGGAGCTTTGTCAGGACAGTGCAGTCGGTGGGGAGGGGTGTTGGAGGTCTGGCTTCCATGACCTCTGAGGATTTCTGATGGGATTAAGTCCAGCTGGGTTGGGCTGAGTGTTCTATGAGGCCAAAACCTCCTGGAAGGCTGGAGCAATAAGGAGGTTCTCAGCAGCTGTGACCAGTCTGCCAGCTCTTTGCTTCCTCTCCAGCTCCTTTTCCCATTGCCTGTGTTCGACGATCTGGGCCTGGCACAGCCCTGCCCGCAAGGTTCCCACTGCAGCTGGAGGCTTAGCGCTCAGGGCGGGGCGGGGGGGTGGGTCCTGGGACCTTCCTTCTGCCTTCCCCTTAAACCCAAGTCTTCTTGAATTCCGGCTTTTGGGGGTATACCTTTTGGATTGAGTCCAGCAGGAGAGTTCCTTGGCTCTGTCTTGTTGTTGGGGTTGATTTTCAGTCCCCTAGGAGCATTTAGTTTGTAATTGGTAAGGAAGGGTATTCAGAGGTCTGAACCTTTGCTGCTTCTAAGCCGCCATCCTGACTCCACCCTACAAAGAATTGGAAACTAAAAGGTTGTCACTAGATTGAGCAATGACTAAACAAATTCTGGTATCTGATGGTGATGTAATACTATTGTGCTTATAAGGAAAGACGAACAGGATGATTTCAGAAAAATCTGGAAAGGCCTACATAAATTGATGCAGAATGAAATAAATAGAACCAGGAAAAACATTGTACGCAGTAACAGCAATATTGTGGAATGATCAAATGTGATAGACTTTGCTAGTATTAGCAATACAATGATATTGGACAATTTTGTAGGACTTATGAAAAAGAATGCTTTCCACTTCTAGAGAAAGAACCACTGGCGTGGCAATGAACACATATGATTTGTCCTTTGGTTATATGTTTTGAGGTTTTGGTTTTATAAGATTATTCACTTACAAAAATGAATAATATAGAAATATGTTTTGTGTGATAATACATGTATAACTCAGATTGAATTGTTGGCCAGCTCTTGGAGGAGGGAAGGAAGAAGGGAGGGAGACAGTTTGGATCATATAACTTCAGTAGACTTATGTGGAAATTTATTATTTAAAAATTCTAAATAATATTAAAATAAATAATAAAGAAATGTTCTATTTGGGCCTTGCGTGGAACCTTGTATTAGAACTGTTCCCTCCCAAAATTAAAGACTTAAAAAATAAAAAAAAAAGATCTTGGCCAAATATGTCTGCTGATCCTATTCCATTTGGGCCATGTATGGAAGCTGGTATTTCAGGTGTTCATTTGGGCCTCTTATAGAAGAAAGTGTTAGAACTGCCCTTTTTGGACCATGTGAGGAGTATTAGAACTGTTCCATTTGTGCGGTATATGGAAGCTGGTATTCAAACAGTTCCATTTCAGCAATATATGGAAGCTAGTATTAGAACTATTCAATTTGGGCCGTGTATGGAAGCTGTTATTTGAAGTGTTCCATTTGGGTCTCCTGTAGAAGAAGGTATTAGAACTGTTCTTTTTGGGCTGTCTGTGGAAGCTGGTATTAGTAATGTTCCCTTTGGACCATCTATGATGACTGATATTAGAACAATTCCCTTTGGGCTTTGTATGGAAACTGGTATTAGAACTGTTCCATTTTAGCTCTGTATGAAAGCTGGCATTAAAAGTATTACATTTGGACTGTGTAGGAAAGCTGGTATTAGAATTGTTCCATTTTGCCACGTGCAGAAAGCATTAGAATTGTTCCATTTCAACTGGTTTTAGAACTGTCCTATTTGGGTCATATATCAACACAGGTGTTAAATTAGCATTGTGAGGTTGCTGGTATTGGAACTATTCCATTTGGGCTGTTTGGAAGGAGGTATTAGAATGTTTTCAGTGGGGCCTCTTGTGGAAAGAATATTTTAGAACATTTTGAACTCTGCTTGGACACAGGTGTTAAAAACTTTTGATTTACATCATTTGTGTATGCAGGTATTAGAGCTGTTCTTTTCATAACAAGTTTGGAAGCAAGTATTAGAACTCTTCCATTTGTGACGTGTGTAAGCAGGTATCATAGAACAATTCTAATTTTTCTATGTGTGAAATATGTGAGGAATCATGCATTAGAATTTTCAAATTGGGGTCATATTTGGATGTTTTTGAGCTATGCCATTTGAGCCATTGGTGAAAGCACATATTAAAATGTTTGAATTAGACCATGCACAGAAGGTCCTAATCAATGTTTTCCAATTAGCCATTTTGTGGAAGAACATACTGGAACAGTTCCATCTGGATCATGTGTGGACACAAGTATTAAAACTGTTCTATGAATGCTGTGTGTGTGGAAGCAGTTATGCTAGTTGGGCCATGCATGGATGCTAGTATTAGAACTGTCTCATTTGGGACATATGAGTAAAAAGCAGGTGTTAGAACTCTTTCTTTTGGGTCCTGTGTGGACCCAGATCTTAGAACTCTTCCATTTAGACCATGTATGGAATAAGGCATTAGAACTGTTTCATTTGGTCCTTTTTTGGAAGAAGATATTAGAACGGTTCTCTTTGAACCATGTGTGGACACAGATGTTAGAACTGTTCTAGCTTGGCTATGTATGGTTATAGGTATTAGAACTTTTCTTTTTCTATCAAATGTTGAGGCATGTATTAAAACTGTTCTAATTGCATCATGTGTGGAAGCAGGTTTTAGAAGTGGCCCAATTTTCCAGTTGGGCCACTTGTGGAAACAAGTATTAGAATGTTCCAATTGGTCCTTTTGTGGAAGAACATATTAGAATACCTCTATAATATGACATGTGTGGATGGAGGTATAACTGTAACATTTGGGTCAGGAATTGAAGAAGATTTAGCAACTGTCCCATTTTGGCTATATGTGGAGATAGTATTTAAAATATTCCAGTTGGTCCTAGTGTAGAAACAGATATTAGAAGTGTTCCATTTTGGCTATGTGTGGAAGCAGGTGTTAGAACTATTCCATTTGGTCTGTGAGTTGAAGCATGTATTAGAATTTTACCATTTGGGACAAGCGTGAAAGCAGTTATTAAATCTGTTCCTTTTTGGCTTTGTTTGAATCCAGATATTAGAACTCTTCTATTAGAGCCACACATGGAATAAGATATTAGAAATGTTTCAGTTGGTCCTTTTTGGGAAGACTGTATTATAATAGTTCCATTTGGTCCATGCATGAGTTTGGGTGTTAGAAATGTACCATATAAGCCATATGTGAATGCTGATATTAGAATGATCTTTTTAAAATATTTATTTTAAAATATTTTTTCCATGGTTACATGATTCATGTTCTCTCCTTTTCCTCTTCCTTCCCTCCTCCTGGAGCTGACAAGCAATTCCACTGGGTTATATATGTAATATCACTTGATAACTCTTTCCATATTATTCTTTTTTGTAATGAGTAATCTTTTAAAACCAAAAACCCAAATCCTATACCCATATAAACAAGTGATAAATTATATGTTTTTCTTTCTGTGTTTTTACTCCCACAGTTCTTTCTCTCAATGTGGATTGCATTCTTTCTCATAAGTACCTCGAAATTGTCCTGGATCATTGCATTGCTATTAGTAGTAGAGTCTTTTACATTTGATTGTCCCACAATGTTTCAGCTACTGTGTACAATGTTCTCTTGGTTCTGCTCATTTCATTCCGAATCAGTTCATGGAGGTCTTTCTGGTTCATATAGAAGTCAAACAGTTCATCATTCCTTATAGCATTCTGGTATTCCATCACCATCAGACACCACAATTTGTTCAACCATTCCCCAATTGAGAGACAGCCCCTCATTTTCCAGTTTTTTGACATCACAAAGAAAGTGGCTATGAATATTTTTGTACAACCATTTTTTATTATTTCTTTGGAGTACAAACCATTGCTGGGTCAAAGGACATGCATTCTTTTAAAGCCCTTTGGGTATAATACTAAATTGCCTTCCAGAATGGTTAGATCAATTCACAACTCCACCAGCAGTGTATTAGTGTCCTAATTTTGCCACATCCCCTCCAACATCTATTGTTTTCCTTTACTGTCATATTGGCCAATCTGCTAAGTGTGAGGTGGTACTTCAGAGTTGTTTTGATTTGCATTTCTCTAATCAGGAGGGATTTAGAACACTTTTTCAGGTGATTATTTGTGGAAAGCCATCACACCCTTGCTGTCTGACAGAGTCACAGTCTGGGGAAATGGAGACTGCAAAGCAGCCCCGAGAAAATAAGACACCCACTGAGCCCCCTTCTGTGTGACTTCTCCTTCTAATTTCCCCTACTAATGGAATTGCTATGATTATTGTTCTCTCCCCAATATAGGAGAAATAATATGAGAGCAAATACTTACAGGGTTAACACACATATATCCCACCTTAATTCCCCCAGAATATTACCCTAAAAGATTACATTCACAGAATTAAAACCTAATCATTACCCACTACCCCCCTCCTTTCCCTCTCCACAAAGTTACATTCACTCCCATTACAAGCCAGGCAAGCCAAGAACATCAATCACCTTCAAGCCCAGGTCTACAGGACACATTCCACTGAATCTGTTTGTGGACAAAAACCAGGCAACATTGCCAAGTGCTTTAAAATAACACAAGAAAAATAGAACTTGTAAATTGAGGAAAACCCCCAAATATGGTCTGTCATTCAATTACCCTCTAACCCTATACCTAGCTACAAAATGTTTTGTTACCCATCTCCTAAGTAATGGTGATTGATTGTGAAAGCTGACCAAAAGTAACAATGATTCTCCTAACTGGTCATCCCTTAGATCAAGAGGTACTAACCTCCAGATCAACCTATCCATGTAATTTATCTCCATCTCTTGTAGCAACAATGTTTCATTGACTATCTCCTTAGGCTTTGCCTCTGTTGTTAGATTTTATGGAAACATGTATGTAGAAAATTGATTGTATGTGCTCACTGAAAAATATATACTCACTGAACCTATATTATAAATGAACCTCATGCCAGGGCAGAGCACTGTGTGATGCCTGACATAAGATTGAACATGCAGTGCCTCTCATCTGTTATTTGACTGAATCTTCACACTTAGAAGGACCCTCCCCTCCCCTCTGAGAGACAGCTGGAATGGCTCTCAAAGATTATTCATAGTTTTGATTTCTTCATCTGAAAACTGCCTATTGATATCCCTTGACCTTTTTGTCAATTGGGGAATGGCTTGATTTCTTGTAAATTTGACTTAGTTCCTTATATATTTTGTAAATTCTAATTTTGGTTGCATTGGTTTTATTTGTACAAAAACTTTAATATAATCAAACTTAATCATTTTACAGCTTGTAATGTTCTATATCTCTTGCTTGGTAAATTCCTTCCTTTCCCATAGATCTGGCAAGTATACTGTTTTTATGTTCATCTGATTTATTTATGATTTTACTCTTTATATTATCATTTACCCATTTTGAATTTATCTTGGTATAGGGTGTGAGATGTTGATCTAAACCTAAATTTTCCCATGTTGTTTTCTAATTTTCCCAGCAGTTTTCATCAAATAGTGAGTTCTTGTCCCCAAAGCTAGGATCTTTCTGTTTATCGAATGCTACTTTGCTGAGGTCATTTACTCCTAGTGTATTCCATAGATCCACACTTCTATCTGTTAGCCAGTACCATATTGTTTTTTTTAATTTGTTTTGTTTTGTTTTGTTTTTTTGGTTACAATACTCTCTTTATTTCCCTCCCTCCCCTCCATCCACCCTTCTTGCAGCCCACACGCAATTTCCTTGGGTATTACTTGTGTCCTTGATCAGAACCCATTTCCATGTTGTTTACACTAGGATGTTCATTTAGAGTCTCCATCCCCAACCATATCCCTTCGACCCATATATTCAAGGAGTTGTTTTTCTTCGGTGTTTTTATTCCCACAGTGTTTTCTCTGAACGTGGATAGTGGTTTTTCTCCGAGTTGTTCAGGTTCCTCCGAGTTGTTCAGGATCACTGCATTGCCACTAATGGAGAAGTTCATCACATTCGGTTGTACCACAGTGTATCAGTCTCTGTGTACAATGTTCTCCTGGTTCTGCTCCTCTCACTCTGCATCACTTCCTGGAGGTTGTTCCAGTCCCCATGGAATTCCTCCACTTTATTATTCCTTTGATCACAATAGTATTCCATCACCAACATATACCACAATTTGTTCAGCCATTCCCCAATTGAAGGGCATCCCCATATTTTCCAATTTTTGGCCACCGCAAAGAGCACAGCTATGAATATTTTTGTACAGGGCTTTTTCCTTATTATCTCTTTGGGGTACAAACCCAGCAGTGCTATGGCTGGATCAAAGGGCAGACAGTCTTTTAGCTCCCTTTGGGCATAGTTCCAAATTGCCCTCCAGAATGGTTGGATCGATTCACAACGCCACCAGCAATGAATTAATGTCCCAACTTTGCCACACTCCCTCCAGCATTCATTACTTTTCTTTGCTATCATGTTAGCCAATCTGCTAGGTGTTAGGTGATACCTCAGAGTTGTTTTGATTTGCAATTCTCTGATTATAAGAGATTTAGAGCACTTTTTCATATGCTTATTAATAGTTTTGATTTCTTGAACTGAAAATTGCCTATTCATGTCCCTTGCCCATTTATCAATTAGAGAATGGCTTGATTTTTTTGTAAAATTGATTTAGTTCTTTATAAATTTGAGTAATTAGACCTTTGTCAGAGGTTTTTATAATGAAGATTATTTCCCAATTTGTTGCTTCCCTTCTAATTTTGGATGCATTGGTTTTATTTGTATAAAACCTTTTTAATTTGATGTAATCAAAATTATTGATTTTACATTTTGTGGTTTTTTTCTAGCTCTTGCTTGGTTTTAAAAGTCTTTCCTTTTCCAAATTTGGATCTTTGGGCTTATCATAGACTGTCTTGCTGAGGTCATTTATACCATATTGTTTTGATGATCACTGCTTTATAGTACAATTTATGATCTGGTAAAAATGGCCTTTTTTGCATCAAGTGTGAAAGCATATATTAAAACTTTTCTAATTAGATCATGGATGGAAGCAGGTTTTAAAATTGTTCCAATTGGGCTATGTGTGGACGTGTTAGAATAGTTCTATTTGGGCTAGTTAGCTGAGGCAGGTGTTAGAAGTATTCTAATTGTTTATTTTGTGGGAGCACATATTAGACCGTTTCCATTTGTACTGTGTAAGAAAGTAGGGATTAGAACTGTTCTAGTTAGGTGATGTGTTAGAGAAGTTTTCAGCTGTTCCTTTTGGGCCAGTCCATTAGTGAAGGTAGATATTAAAAGTGGTCTAATTGGTCTTTTTGCGGGAGTGCATATTAAAACTATTCCATTTGTACCATATTTGGCAGCAGGCATTAGGGCTGTTCTAATAGGCCATGCATCAAAGCAGGTTTTCTTTGGTTTCTTTTGGGCTGGGGGTAGAAGCAGGGATTAGAAATGCTCCATTTAGACTAGTTATAGGGACAAGTATTGGAACTGTTCCAGTTGGTCCTTTTGTGGAGGCAGGGGTTAGAACTGTTGCATTTGTGACTTGTTGAAGCCCGTATTTGAACTATGCTACTTGGACCTTGTGTGGAACTGAGTATTAGAACTCTATGGGACAAGTATATTGCCTGTATTAGAAAAGTTTCAATCAGAGTGGACTACTCATAGAAGAATACCTTTCAATTATTCTCATTGGGCCATTTGTGGATTCAGAAAGTAGAACTGTTCTTTTAACAACAAGTATGGAAGCCTGTTTTGGAGCTGTTCTAATTGGATCATGTGTTTGATCATTTCATGCAGGGTATTTTTTTAAACCCTTACCTTCCGTCTTGGAATCAATACTGTGTATTGGTTCTAAGACAGAAGAGTGGTAAGGGCTAGGCAATGGGGGTTAAATGACTTGCCTAGGGTCATATAGCTTGGAAGTATCTTCATTCAAATTTGAACCCAGGACCTCCCATCTCTAGGCCTGTCTCTCAATCTACTGAGCTACCCAACTGCCCCCTCATGGTGGTTTTAGAACTATTCCCATAGGGTTATGTATAGAAGTAGGTATTATAATTGTTCCAGTTGCAACAGATGTGGAAGAGTTTATTAGAACTATTCTATTTGGTCCATGCATGGAGAAAATTATAAGTATTCTATTTTGGCCACATGTGGAAGCAGTTATTAGACCCCTTCTATTTGGAAGAATGTATTAGAACTATCCTTTTCTCCTCATTTCAGGGATCCTTAGAATTGTTCTAGTTGGATCAAGTGTCATGGCATGTATTAGAATTATTCCAATTGAACCTATGTGAAAGAAAGTATTGGAACTGTTCCAGTTTGGTCATGTGTGAAAGCAGATATTAGGACTGTATCAGTTGGGTTTTGGGCAGAAGCCATTAGATCTGTTCTATTTGGATGCAAGTATAGGTACTGTTGGACCATGTGTAGAAACAGGTGCTAGAACTGTTCTATTTGGACCATGTAGGAATGCCTATATTAGAAGTGTTCCGTTTGGGACACATATGAGAGATGTTGTTAGGAACATTCATTTTTCCTCATGTGAGGAATCATGCATTAAAATTGTTCTAATTGAATAACTCGAAGAGACATGTTTTAGAAATATTTTATTTGGGTCATGCTTGAAAACAGGTATTAGAACTGTTCTATTTGGGCCACATATAGAAACAGGTTACAGAACTGTTCTAGTTGGGCCATATGTGTAACCAGATATTAGAACTATTTCATTTTGGGTCTAGGGTGGAAGCCAATATTAGAATTGTTGCAATTGTGGAATAAAATAAATATGCAGAAGCAAGTATTAGTATTGTTTCAATTTAGACCTGTTCTAATGGTCCATTTTTGGAAGCAGGTATATGAATGGTTCCTTTTGAGCCATGTGTGAAAAGATACATTAAAATTCTTCTATTTGGGCCATGTGTGGACACAAGTATTAGAACTGTTCCAGTTGTAGATCTTAGAAATGTTCTAATTGGGCCATGTGTTAAAGGAGCTATTAGAACTGTTCCAAATTACCATGTGTGGAAGCTGATAATAGATCTATTTCGTTTGGCCCTTGTATGGAACCATGTGTTGCAGTGCTTCCGATTGATCCGAGTGTAGAAGCAGATAGTAAAATAGTTCCAATTGGACCATGTGTTGAGACAGATATGAGAAGTTTCTAAGTTGTGCCATTTTTGGAAGCTTATATTAGAACTGTACCATCTAGGCCATATCAGGAAGCCTGTCTTTTAGATCTGTATTTTGGATCGTTTGTAGAAGTAGGTGTTAAACTGTTCCAATGGGATTCTTTGCTGAAGTATCATTAGAATTGTCCTATTTTCTCCCTATTTAAAAAATAATATTATAACTATTCCAGTTGGGTCTTGTGTAGAAGAAGTATTCCAGCCAAGTCAAGTCTGCAAGAAGGTATTAGATCTCTACCAGTTGGACCATATTTGGGTCCTGGTATTTGAACTGTTATTATTGAGCTACATGTGGAAGCAGGTCATAGAACTTTTACAGTGTGGCCAAGGGAAGATCAAGTATAGTATCTGTTCCAATGTGGCCACAAGTCAAAGCAATTATTGTAACTTTTAATTGGGCCAGATGTGATATGTGGAATTGGAACTGTTTTATTTGGATCATATGTGGAAGAAGGTGTTAAGAAAGTTCTGCTTGGTCCATGTGTTAATACTGGTATTTGAACTGACAATTTGGGCCATGTTTGGAAGTATTAGAACTATTCCAATCGGGGCCTTTGTGAAATCATGTATTGGAGCTATTCCATTGGAGCCCTGTATAGAAGCAGTTATAACTGTTCCTAATGGGCCATATGTTTCTCTTGTTTGGCAGGTATTAGGAAGACCTAAGTTCAAATTTGGTTTTAAATACTTCATGTCTCTATGACCTTGGGCAAGTCAATTAACCTCTGTTTGCCTCAGTTTCCTTATCTATGAAATGAATATAGTAATAGTACTTACCTCCCAGAATTGATGTGTGGATCAAATGAGATAATAATTGTGAAGTGCTTAGGGGAGTGCCTTGCATTTAATAAACACTATATAAACGTTAGCTTTGATGATGGGGATGATGATGATGATGATGATAGTAATGATAGTAATGGCAATCACCACCACCACTACCACTGCTGAGGAATTTACTGGCTTTGGAATTGAGTGTACCTGGGTTCACATCCAGACTCTGTCACTTACCTATATGATCTAGGTTAAGTGACAACTTCCCTGGTTGCCTTTTTTCCTCCTTTGTAAAATGAGGTAGTTGGGAGTATTTGACCTCTAATAGCCTATCTAATTCTAACTCTCTCATTCTATGCTCCCCTCAACTAGTTAAACTTTAATGACTGTATAGCAAAATAATAATTCATTATGTCATTAATTGTGTCAAAATCACTTATCCATTTTATTTCATTACAACGTTAACTGTACATGTATGCTCAGCTTTTATAGTTGCTCATAGAGCAGAGGATTCCAAGAGTTCCGCCTTCTCATTTTACATAAGAGGAATCCCAAGTCCTGTGGCATTTCAGCCCTTGAATGAGGTGACACAGTAGCACATATCCCAAGTTGTCTGCTCACAACCTAAAAGAAAGAAAACTGGGGAGAACATTGAATTCAACACCTTTCTTTTTAAACTATCTTATGGAGGCATTGACAGATGTTCTGGATTCCCTCAACCTTTGCCAGTGTTTCCCTTTTCTCTTCATCCTAGACTATTTTGCCTTTTGCTGCTATACAAGTACTGAAATTGTGAAATCTAGATTAAGATGTCTTTGTTCAGCTTTGTCTACAAGGACTTTTTAGAAAACCAAGCCAGTGTCTGAAGAGTTAGGAATTTGAGTTCAAATCATCTCTCTTAGACTTTAGCAATTTGGAAATAGGTTATATATTGTATGTATGTTTTTGTTTTTAATATTTCTTTAAGACCATAAAGCTGATGTTAGGATATTAAAATGTGCACTTTGACCATTTTTATTTTTTATTTTTTTCCATTTGAATAAGTTTATTTAGTCAATTTAGAACATTATTCCTTGGTTACATTAATCACATTATTTCCCTCCCTCCCCTCCACCCACCCTTCCTGCAACCAACACGCAATTTCATTGGGTATTACTTGTGTCCTTGATCAGAACCTATTTCCATGTTGTTGTTTACACTAGGATGTTCATTTAGAGTCTCCATCCCCAACCATATCCCTTCAACCCATGTATTCAAGCAGTTGTTTTTCTTCGGTGTTTTTACTCCCACAGTGTTTCCTCTGGATGTGGATAGTGATTTTTCTCGTAGATTCCTCCAGGTTGTCCAGGGTCATTGCATTGCCACAAATAGAGAAGTCCATTACATTCGGTTGTACCACAGTGTATCAGTCTCTGTGTACAATGTTCTCCTGGTTCTGCTCCTCTCACTCTGCATCACTTCCTGGAGGTTGTTCCAGTCCCCATGGAATTCCTCCACATTACCTATTTTTCATTATCAATTATTTGTTTAAGTAGGTCAGGATTGAATCACAGTCAACCCATAACATTTAGGCAGTTAACTTTTGAGGCAGCTGCTCACATTGAAGGCTATGCTCTGCAGAGAAAAAAGTGAGAGGAGTGATGAGTGCATGTTTGTGGATCAGAGTACTTCAGTGAGCTTATTCTCTCCACTGTTGTAAAGAGCTCCCTGTGCATTCTCATTGAACAAAGTGGTAGAGCAGCACATCCTGCTACCCCCTCCCAGGAGTTCTGAGCTCTGCCTCGGGCCAGGAACTCACCTCAGGCATGTGCTTTTCATCTGGAGACTGTTCAAGGAAGGAGAAGGAAGGGAGGCTTTTTACCTCTGAATTCTTCTGACATAGCTGCCTCTACCCCATCCCTTCTTTCTTTGCTCTTCCCTGCATTTTATGAGTTATTTTATGGTCACTGTTAGGAAAAGTATCTATTATCAAATTAATATTTTGTTATGAAGACTTGTATGCCAAAAGGTATATACCCAGTGAATCTAAAAGCTGAAAGGGACCTCAGTGGTTATCAAAAGGAACTTTTACTATAAAATGTTCAACAAGTGATCAGTCTCAGGGCCGTCTGGGTAGCTCAGTGGATTGAGATCCAGGCCCAGAGACAGAAGGTCCTAGGTTCAAATATGACCTCCGACACTTCCTAACTTTGTGACCCTGGACAAGTCACTTGACCCCCATTGCCTAGCCCTTACCGTTCTCCTGCCTTGGAACCAATACACAGTATTGATTCTAAGGTGGAAGGTAAGTGTTTAAAAAAAAAGTGATCAGTCTCCAAGGAGAGTGAACTCACTACTGCAGGAAGCAGTCCATTCCACTTTTGTTTCCACATTCCACATCAAATTCTCATCTGATATCAAACCTAAATTTGTCTCTTTGCAACTTCGTTGTTGTCTTTTTCTTTTTTTGACCTACATGCAGTTCTCTTCAGGTTCTTCTTGTCTCCTTGCTATGCTAATTGATTTTGTATTCAATTTTTCATATAGAATTTATATAATTGGTGCCATTGTAATTTCTAATGTCAGTTATTCATTTTCCATTATCATTAATTTGTTTAAATGAGTTGGACTAAATTCTTTTAATTGTATGATATATCTTTTAGTTTTATACTAATTTTAATTTTGACTCTTTAATAACTTGATCTGATTGCACATAGACAACTGATTCAGGGACCACGTCAATATTGAATCTTCCTGTATCTTAAAATACACCCATTTTCATTTTTATCATATTACTTGGTGCTTACTATGTACCTAGTTTGACCTTAAAGAAAATTAAATATGTAATATTGATAAAATGCAGTCGGACTGATATGAGGATGAGTGGTGCCCGCCTCCCAGGAACTTACCTGCTTTTTCTTTTTTTCCCCAAAAGGTTACAATATTATGTGAGGTCTCTGCATCTTAAATTGTGCCTTCAGCTTTGTTTGCAGAGAATAATTACTTGATGTGGGATTCAGTCCAGCAGAGATTTATTAAGTACTCACCATGAAGGGGACAGATGCTGGATTTACAAATTTAAAATCCCATCTCTCAAGATACTTTGTGTATCTTGTGTAGTAGGAAGATGAGACCTACACACATATAATACAGGTTAGAGGAACAGAAGTTTATAGCAGAGGTAAAATAAAGAGGTATAAGAGATTGGAGAAGGAGGAAATCACAGCACCTGAGGGAACTGGTAATGAGCATTGGAGCTATGGTACTTATAGGACCAAAGGATAATTAGTACTGAAAAGGACCTTCAGAAATTTAGGGGATCATAAAGCTTGGATTTAAATATAGATCCTGGAACTTCAAATTTAGTAATCTTTCTGATATGTTCTGTTTCTCTAGACCTGGAGGGGACCTTCAAGGCCCATCTCTTATTTTTACAGATGAAGGAGAACAGGACCAGGGATAGGAATTGACTTCTCTAAGGTCACACAGGTAACAGAAACAGGATATGAACCCAGATCCTCTAGCTCTTTCTACCCTACTGTGATACTTCTGTCCAATTAAAAGATTATTCTACTCAGAAGTCAACTTGGGTGACTTAATTTATAGAGCTTAGTATACTAGAAAGTATTTTAATCTCAGAGGTCACAGAATCAAGTTTTCTGTGTCTATCAATTGCTATTTTATTAGATGAGGTAAATATAACTCTTGTAAGATATATGGCAATGCAATAAACATTTGGAATTAGGTTTCTCATAAATGGACATTCAAATAATCCTTAGCAATCTGTATTTATTGGTTGTATATGCACATGAAAATCCTCTTCCAGTAAGATCAAGAATGCTCCTAGGGAAGCTGGGCATTGTATATTTGTAATGAAAAATAGTAGGAATAAATATTGTTGAGTACTACCAGGATTTAAACAATAAAATTGAGTAAGAAAGGGTTTATCCCTAATGCTGCTGGGCATGGAAAACCAAGTGTAGAGAAAAATGAGGCAGGAGGGAGATTATAGATTTTGATGGTGATTTTGGAATTCTTTCTTGTGCCTAATTTCACTTCAATGTACAACTTTTCTTTGATACAAGTGTATATTATTAGCGTGTCCAAGTTGATCAGCCAGAATTAGGTTTTTGTTTTTCAGTTGGAAGAATAGGAGGAATTTTCTGAGTTAAATGGAGAAGAGTAAGAGGAAAAAGGAGAAGAGTTAGAAGATGGGAATACACTCGGAATACTGCATCTTCAGAGGTTTCAGTTAGGAGCATGTAGGTGGTAAAGGGGAGGAATAGCATTATGCAACTGGTCATTGATATTTTAAAATTCCTTTTGGGACCCTTGACTCAGGTGAACTTTTTACCTTATCTTGCCTGGAACCATGTCACAACCATGCCAGTTTCTCCCATTCTCCAACGCTACCTTCCCTTTTTGTTATCTTTTTTAAAAGTTTTTCTTTTAACTTAAACATAAAAATGAAACATTTCTATATAAGCAATAGAAACCAAAGAAATATGAAAACCATAAATTTTTATTTCTACTAAGTAATTTTTAAAAAAGCATGTAATAGATTTTACACTTTATTTTCAAAACTGTTCTGCTTATTTGTGATTCCTTTTGTGCCCTCCCTGCATTTTGGACTTCCTTGATTTCTCCAGCAGCCCTCATATTGTACTTCTTTGACATTTCTATCATCCTCCCTTGCTTAGTACCACTCCCCTCCCCTCCCCTTTCAGTTTTCTTTTGTATGTTGTTTTCCCCCCTTAGATTTGTAAACCTCAAGGTCAAGGACTGTCTTTGTCACTTTAGTATTTGTATCCCCAGTGTTTAGCCTAGTACTTGACACATAGTAGGTGCTTGATAAATATTTTAACTACTATACAATTTTTAAAATGTTAAAATAGCTTTCCTTTAAAAACTCACTTTTGCTAATCTCCCTTCTTATTCCTTTATCCCTGATTAAAAATGGAGAGGACCCCCCCCCCTTTTTTAAACCCTTCCCTTCCCTCTTCGAGTCAATACTGTGTATTGGCTCCAAGGCAGAAGAGTGGTAAGGGCTAGGCAATGGGGGTGAAGTGACTTGCCCAGAGTCACACAGCTAGTGTCTGAGAAGAAAACCCCTTGTAACAAATAGTATAGTCAAGCAAAACAGATCCACACAATGGTGATATATATCAAAAAATCTATGTCTGTGAAGCTTGTGTCCATCACCACTCCTTGGTTAGGAGGTGAGTATAGACTCCAGTATAGATCTTCTGGAACAGTTTGTTTTAGTTTGCATTTCTCTAATCAGTAATTTAGAACACGTTTTTATATGACTATTGATAGTTTTATTTTTTTCTCTGTAAATTGCCTGTTCATATCCCTTAGCTATTTATCAGTTAGAGAATGGTTCTTATTCTTATAAATTTGACTCAGGTCCCTCTGTATTTGAGAAATGAGATCTTTATCTGGGAAATTTACTACAAAGATGCCGTCCTTTCCTTTACAGTAGTAGCTGTTAAATCTTGTGTGATCCTGACTGTGGCTCCAGAGGATTTGAATTATTTATTTATTGATTCTTAGGAGTATTTTTTCCTTCACCTAGGAGTTCTGAATTTGGGCTATAATATTCCTGGGAGTTTTCATTTTTGAGATTCTTTTAGGAGGCAACTGGTGGATTATTTCAATTTATACTTTGTCCTGTGATTCTAAGATATCTGGGTACTTTTCCTTTATAATTTCTTGAAATACAGTGTCTGGATTCTTTTTTACTTTGTGGCTTTCTGGTATTCCAGTGAACCTTAAATTATCTCTCCTTAGTCTGTTTTATTGGTATATTTTTGTTATGAGATATTTAACATTTTCTTCTATTTTTTCATTCTTTTGACTTTGTCTTACTATTTCTTGACATCTTATAAAGTCATTAGCTTCCACTTGGCAAATTCTAGTTTTTAAGGAGTTATTTTCTAAATTTTAAAAAATATTTTCCATGTTTACATATTTCATTTTTCTTTCCCTCCTCCTTCCCAGATCCAATGATCACTTCCACTGGGTTATACAAATGTTATCACTTACACCTATTTCCATATTATTCGTTTTTGTGATAAAGCAGTCTTTTAAAACCAAAACCCCAAATCATGTATCCATATAAATAAATGTCATTTGTTTTTTCTTCGGTGTTTCTACTCCCACAGTTCTTTTTCTCAGTGTGGATAGCATTCTTTCTCATAAGTCCCTTGGGATTGTCTTGTATTAGCAAAGTCCATTACATTGTATTGTTCCACAGTGTTTCACTTTCTGTGTACAATGTTCTCTTGGTTCTGCTCATTTCGCTCTGCATCAATTCCTGGAGATTCTTCCAGTTCTTAAAGAAATCCTCCAGTTCATCATTCCTTATAGCACAGTAGTATTCCATCAACATCATATACCACAATTTATTTAGCCATTCCCCAATTGAGGGTCACTCTCATTTTCCAGTTTTTTGCTACCACAAAGAGTGCAGCTATGAATATTTTTTGTACAAACATTTTTCCTTATTATCTCTTTCAGGTATAAACCTAGTAGTGGTATTTCTGGATCAAAGGGTGTACTTTTTTTAAGGCCCTTTGGGCATAGTTCCAACTTGCCTTCTAGAATGGTTGGATCAATTCACAACTCCACCAGCAATGCATTAGTGTCCTAATTTTGTCACATACCCTCCAACATTTATTATTTTCCTTTACTATCATATTGGCCAATATGCTAGGTTGTGAATTGGTATCTCAGAGTTGTTTTGATATGCATTTCTCTAATTATGAGAGATTTGGAACATGTGGAGTTATTTTCTTTAGTGAGGTTTTTAAAACCTCTTAATATTTAGCTGATTTTAAGTAGTTATTTCATTTATTATTATTTTTTGTGCTGATTTTAACCAAGCTGTTACTTCTCTTTTTATAGTTTTCTCAAACAGCTCTCATTTCTTTTCCTAGTTTATCCTCTACCTCTTATTTGATTAAAATACACACACACACACACACACACACACACACACACACATACACATTTTGCTTTTTAAAAAAAATCTCCAACTCTTCTAGAAATTCTTGAAAGTCATATCCAATATGATTTTTTCTTTGAGGCTTTGCTTGTAGATGTTTTCAAGTCATTACCTTCTAAGTTTGTATTTTAAATTTCCCTGTCACCACAGTAGCTTTTAATGTTTTTGTTGTTGTTTGCTTGTTTTTCCAGCCTATTTCTTAACTTTGTACTTTATATTGGCCTCTACTCACTTCTGGTTGGAGGGGGTGGGGCAGAATAGCTGCCCTGAGCTTCTATCTTTTATGTCTTCTGATGTTTTCACAGCTCATTCTGAGGTACCTGTAAGTTTTTTATGCTTCCAAAGTAGTGTAATCTAGGGAGAGTTGTATTTCACCGTTTTCTTGATCTGCAAATACCCAATCCAATTTTAGTGTGCTTTTTTCTTTCTTTCTTTTTTGTTTTAAATGTGGTTGAGTTTCTATAGATTGCTTTTAGAGTCAGCCACAGTTATGCTGCTGGGAGGTTCTACAGGTTTAGAGTTATTCAACTGCTGGCTCTCTTTTCTTTTTTTTTCTCCCAAATTTATTCTACAGCAGTCTTACCTGAAGGGCTAAAGGTTAGAACTGAATCTCCACCCTGTTCTTGGGCTCAGAGTTTCACAGTTATGGTGCTGAAAGTTGTTCCTTGTTCTTTGCACAGGTAGGGCCACTATTCTCTCATGACCATGACTTCTCCTCTCTTTCCGGGAATTCTAACTCAGATGTAGGTAATGGTCAATAGAGTCATAAAATAATACTTGTCCTCCCTCAATGACACATTTCTGGCATCTCTTTCTGACCTAGGCCAGAAAAATGACTCACTGATTTTCTGTTGGCTTTCTTAATCAGACTTTGATCTGGTGTTCTTTATTGGTTGTTGTTCTTGTAGGAGAGGATGTGAAAGAGCTACAAAACTATCAGCTCTCATTCTGCTATGTTGGCTCCACTTCCCATTGATATTTTTGAAACACTGATTATTTAGGCCATGGTCATGGATGCTGAGGTGAGACAGCAGGTGGTTCAGTGATAGAGCACTGGGCCAGGAGCAGGGAAGACGAGTTCAAATCTAGTTTCAGACAGATATTAGCTGTGTGACTCTAGGCAAATCACTTAGCCTTTGTTGAAAATGGCAAACCACTCCAGTATCTTTGCCACGAGAAACCCATGAACAGCATTAGGATGCTATGGTCCACAGGGTCATGAAGAATCGACCACAACTAAATGACTGAACAACAGTATAGATGCTTATCATTCTTTCCGCTCTCTTAAGAGTTCAGTTTTGAAAAACCCAAACTAAGACCAAAGTATGATTTGCTCAGAAAACAATTTTTAAAATGGTTTCTCTTATTGAAATCTATCAGCTAGTTAAA
Organism: Monodelphis domestica; assembly: GCF_027887165.1. Classification (NCBI taxonomy): domain Eukaryota; kingdom Metazoa; phylum Chordata; class Mammalia; order Didelphimorphia; family Didelphidae; genus Monodelphis; species Monodelphis domestica. The sequence goes on from NC_077235.1 coordinate 31,282,883, forward strand.
GAGTAGTGCTGAATGAAGCTAATAGTAATATTTGTTGTTTAGTCATTTTTCAGTCACGTTGGACTCTTTTGTTAACTCCTATTGGCAAAGATAGTGGAGTGGCTTGCCATTTCCTTTTCTAGCTCATTTTATAGATTAAGAAACTGATACAAACAGGGTTAAGTGACTTGTCTAGGGTTATGCAGTTAGGAAGTATCTGAGGCCATATTTGAAGTCAGGAAAAGGCCCAGCACTCTTTCTATTGTGCCACCGAGCTTCCTTAGTAGTGATATTAACTGGTATTTATGTAGCGCTTTGAGGTTTACAAAGTGCTTTGCAAACATTCTCTCATTTATTTCTCACAACAACCCTGAGAGGTAGGTAATGTTATTATCCCTATCTTACAGATGAGGAAACTGATGCAAACAAGTTAAGTGACTTCCCCAACTCACACAGCTAGTAAGTATCTTTGGCAGGATTTGAATTCAGATCTCCCTAACTCCAAGTCCTGCACTCTGTCTACTGTACCACCTAGCCATCTACTACAGTGAGAAATCATAAGTTTTTTGCATGCCAATGTGTCCATTATTTCAGTTGAGCATTCAGAAATTATGGTTAAGAAATAAATGTTAAAAAAACAAATAATGACACATGCTTTATACATGATAGCACAGTGATAATAATAATGATGATAAAGTAAGCCAAAAAATGGAGACCTAAATAGAGACTTGATATTGACATCCTGAATTATGAGCAAGTCAAAGAACACATTATAGAAACAATAGCTGTGAAAGAGAGTAACGAGATATCTTAACATGAGATGCAGCTAGAGTAGTCTTTATAGGGAAAGAATACCCCTGAGAACATACATTACTAAATTAGAAAAGCAGTATTAATGTAGTAACTATATGGTCAGCTTGCTCAGTTTCCCTTAGTTTGGATAAAATTTTCCCCCTCTTTTTTCCTCTTTGTTTTAAGGAGTCACTTGCTGAGGAGGACCCAGGGGCAGGATACATTGGAAATGGTGGTGATATAAAACCTAACAATATTAATAAAAGTGTACTTTAAACAATTTTTAAAATCAAGAAGTAACCCCCAAATAAGCTCAAATGAGGAAATCTTGAAAAATAGAGAAATGGATAAATTGGCAATCAAGAATATAGGATTGATTAAACTAAAAGCAAACTAAAAGCTATTTCTTTGAAAAACCTAATAACAGTATCTCAACATTTTCCAAGGCTGCAATTGTGATTATGGCCAGAGCAGGAAGGGAACTAACAGTAGTAAATGCTAAAATGGAACAAAAATAAAATAGAGCAAAAGAGAAGTAGTTGGAAAGCATATAAAAGTCAGTTTAGAAGAGGTGCCTGAAAAAGGGAAGATGACTTTGGGGAGGCAGGGTATGGGGAGTGGGAGTGCTGCTGAGAATTAAAATTCAAACCCAAACTGAAAACCTTGGAGGGAGCTGCTTCCCAAGCGCACGACTTTGGTACTTTGAATGAGTGAATGCAGTTGTTTTACTCCAGACAAGCTGTGTGTTCCTTTTTTTTTTCTTTTTTACTCAGTTTATCCAAGTCCTACCTGAAGTAATTTGTGACTTTCAATTTATATTGCTTTATGGAAAATAAAAGAAATATTATTTGAACATTGAACACCTAGTAATCCTCATTACTGTTTTTCTCTCTTTAACAGATTTCTGACCCATTCAGACAAACCTCATGGAAGCATTTTGGGGCACACCATTCAAGACAGTTACTTGAGATTACAAAGGTAAGATTAAAATAGTGTTTCCTACTCTGTTACAGCTAGGGGGGAAATGTGCAAGCCCTTAAAGCATTTTCCAATTTATGTTATGTGTTTTACATCTCTTGGATAATTCCCCTTTTCATGTTTCCTAAGTACTTGTGAGATGAATAGGAAGTTATATTTCTGCCCCTGGGAATGGAGAAAAAAAATCTGCACTGAAATATTGTGTGTGCATGTACCCACCGCCTTCCCCCATTCAGCCCCTTGAGAAATGCTCCTGAATTTCTCAAAATCAGTGCCAACTAGAACAGCATGTTCAAAAAGCTCTTATAAATGTAATGGCAGTTTGTGGACATTCACATTTATCCTGGCGGTTTGTATGTGATATGTGGAATGCGGTGAGTTTTTTAAGGGATTGATGCTTCTTTCAAAGATTCCTGGTTAGCAAGCAGAGGGCTGGGGAGCTCTCTGTGTTAGAGCCCACACCAAGGAATGCAGCTGAGTTTGCATCTTGGATTTGGTCATTGGTAACTGAAAAGCAATTTGAGACAATTGCCAATGCTTTAAAAAGACACAGGTGAATCTTCTGGATGGAAGTGGGCTCCAGAATTGGAAACTAATCCAAATCCTGCTCCTCTGCTTTTGAAGCTGAATTGTTTGAGGCCCCGCTATGTCATTTCATGCGCAGTCCTTTGCCTTTGGTGAAGGTCAACTTGACCTTGGACATTCATTTGAACCTATAACATCCCTTGTTATCTTCTGCCTTCGGGGAAAACTGCTTATTTAGGGAGTTTATCAGGTCAGAAATCTCTTTTCTGTATTTTCTGCTTATAAGTTTAATCCCAAAGCCAGTAAATAATTTTGAGTAATAGCTTCTTATTGGTTTGAACTCTTGAGACTAAAGAGGGTCATCATCTCTCATAGATTGGCTTTGGCTCAAAGCTGGCTCTCTGCTGATCTTTATATGTATCTGTGTTCGCAAAGCACTTTACTCTGATTAATGAATTATTGATAATTGTGGCTTCTGCAGAGGCATAATTAATTTCCTGCTTTTCATTAGGTGGCTGTGGTTGTGACAATGCTTTTCTTTTTAAACAAATTGAAACAACATTACACTATCTGGGCCACATGTGTCTCACTTACTTCTATTTCCCCCTGTTGTTGTATTTTTGTATTTTTCTTAGCTGAGGAACACTTTTTTTTTGCTCTGATGCTTGGCCCCATGCACCCTCTTCCCCCTCACCTCCCATTAGTGTTGTATAATAGTCAGGAAAGTATTTAACTGATTCTCAAGTGCTATTGTAAAATGTGTGCATCTGTCTTTCTTTATCATTTTCAAATAGTTCAGTATGCATGTGCACAGATAACAGAAAGGCTACTGGATTATAGAGTCTAAAGGACTCAATTTGAATTCAAGCTCCACTAATTTTTAGTTTATTAGACTTTAGGGGAGTCACTTCTTTTTGACTTCAGTTTTCTCAGCCTCATAAGGGTTTTATGGATTTGTTGTGAGGAAAACTCTACAGACCTCTCAAAGGGCTATAGTATATAGAAATGTCAAGTTCAATTTCTGATCAGTAATGATAGGCAGCCATGGCTTTGTCAAAAATGTCTGGCTTTGAGTCTGGACTCTGATACTTACCATCTTTGTGACCCTGAGTGAGTCCCCACCTCCTCGGGGCCCTCTTTTCTTATCTTTAAAGGAGAGGGTTGGACTAGATGACAGCTAAGAGTCATTTCAGTGTTCAGTTCTGTGATCCCATCATAGGGGAAAAGAACTGATGCTAAATTAGATACAGTCACTGTACTTGAAGAGCTAGATGTAGACAGTGGCCCTGGATCTTAGGAAAGCCTCTTTACCAATTGGGGCATACTAAATCAGCTTGACTGTAGTGGTGAAACAGTCGAAGCCACATTGTCTTAGCACTTCTTGGCTTCTCATAGGACGTAGACCTAGAAAGAATCTTAGAATTCATCTTAAGAAGCTGAAAAGTGAGGCCCAGAAAAGAGAATTGCCCAGGTCATAGGAGCATACATTTAGAGCTAGAAGGGACCTCACAGCTCATCTAATTCAACCTTTTTCTTTATAAATGAGGAAACTGAGGTCCCAAGAGGCTAAGTGTCATCACCAAGGTCAAACCTTTTTTAAGAGGCAGAGTGTGGCTTCCAGGTCATAGTCTGTAACTCCCTCCCCAGGGCTAGGTCTTGAGCACCTCCCAGAATAAGCACATTTTAAGCCTTACCAACTGATTCACTTATTTGAAGCAGTACACCAAAAAAATCTCATTAAAGTTAAGGGCAAGGACATTGTTTTGTTATAGTGGAGTTTTGTTCAAGTGAATTTATTACCAGCAATCATATTTCCATATTGCAGTAGGGCCCCTTGATTAAATGGAAGGGACATCCAGCCTCTGCTCTGTGGTGCAAAGGAAACACCCATCATTTATCCCACGACAAACCATTTCTGCTTCTTGAACTGGATCATGTTGTGGATAGTTTGGGAGTGTCTGAAGGGAATTTTTGAGGATGGAAGAGGAGAGGGGATTTGGGAGAGTTTCACTAATAATTGCTGCTTGCTGACAGCACAATAGAAGTCGAAACAGCTCAGCTGTCATCCTTCGTACTACCTACAATCAAGTATAACCATTAGAGCCCTATGGATGGGGGATATAGAAACCACTAACTGTTTATTGTTAGTCTTTATTATAATTTTTATTTCTTAATCATCATTGCTTATTATTAATAGATCTTTTAAGCAGAAGGACAATTTTAGAAGGTATCCCTTTTTATTGTGCAAGTCTTAGAAATGAGGCTTTGAACCTGAATCAGATTCTACTAAATAACTAAATAACCATTTCTCTGGGCTAGCCAAGCCAGTTCCTAAGAATGGGTTTCTTTGATCATTTCCAAAATCGGAGATTGTTGAATAACTCATGAATTTTTGGTGTCATATCCAACCAGGGATGCCAGACGTGGCCATTGGTAGAAAAGAGGACGTGTTGGCACGGTCATGCAGGAGGAGGACTGCATTCAGACCCAAAGGAAGGGGTAAGAGGAAGTGATTAAATGTTTCTGGAAATTCTCATTCATCATTCTCTTTATAAGATGCATTCTTTAGTATCTTTTTTGCTATTTTGTACTAGAAAAATGTGGTTAGTCCAGTTAATTGCATTTTTTTTGTATATTGTTAAACCACAGATTTGATATTTGTGGTCTAGGTGCCAGTCATATGCTTTCAAGTTAAACTTTCTAATTTTGCAATATCACATCAATGGTGGTTGTTGAACCTGGCCTTGTCAGCAAGGCGGTTAATTAGTAATATAATTACATAAGGTTTATGGAATGTGGGTCCCCTCCTTCATTGGCTTGCTTTGAAGCCTAATGTAATTTTCCCCCTTTTCCCCCCACATCTATTAATTTATTTGTGTAGAATTAATTATAATAATAGCTCACACTTATATAGTACTTAATGTGAACTAATAGAATAATAGCTTTGGATTTAGGATATGGATTCAAATCCCAGCTCTGCCCTTTTCATTTGACCATGACCAGCCCCAGGTGTACTTCATCTGTACTAGGTCATGACTCGGAGGTTATCATCTCCATCCTACAAATGCACAACCTCAAATTCAGACTTCCCCAGAGTCATACAGCTAATTGGAAGTATTGGAGCCACATTTGAATGTTGGTCTCCAGACTGCAAATCCACTGTGCTACTACCAGTATCACTAGATACCGAAGCTTCTGTCTGTCTATAATCATGGAGTCAAAGTAAAGGTGTGGAACCATTGCCGTGTTTTGTAGAATCCAGGCTCTCTTTAGGACAGCTAGTGGCATACCTCTGTCTCCTCTTTGGAAGGCTTGATTTTCACTCCATTTCTTTTGAGTAGATTCATCCCCTACTGGTAATATACTTTCTCCTTCATCATCTTGTCCCTTTTCTCTCCTTCAGCTGAGCATAGTGTGTAGCATCTCCAGACAGAACTGAAACATTGCCAGTGGTGGGAGAAAGGACATCCTTTCCCTGGCTTGCTTTTCAGTGTCTCTGTCCTAGCTCTAGGGGGGGAGGGGAACAAGCATTTATTAGGGCCTCATTTAAACAGTAAACATCTACTATATGCCAGCCACAGTGCTAAGCACTTCACAGATACTGTCTCATCTCAACCCTGAGAGATAGATGTAATTATGATCACCATTTTGTAGTTGAGGAAACTGAGGCAGTCAGAGGTGAAGTAATATGCCCAGAGTCACACAGCTAGGAGGTGTCTAAGGCCAGATTTGAACTTGGGTCTTCCTGAGTTTGAGAGGCCTTTTCTAGCCACTGTATCATCAAGTTACTTCATATTCTCACTTATGTCCCATTTTGATCTATCATTATTCTTTATAATTTCTCATAATTTTTATGAGGAGCTAGGTGGTACAATGGATAGAACACTGGACCTGGAGTCAGGAAGATCCAAGTTCAAATCTGGCCTTAGACACCTCCTAGCTGTGTGACTCTGGGCATATTACTTCACCCTATCTGCCTTAGTTTCCTCATCTGTAAAATGGGCTGGAGAAGGAAATGATGAACCACTTTCTGCCAAGAAAACCCCAAAATGGGGTCATGAGGAGTTAGATCCAATTGAACAACAACAAATTATTATCTTAGAAAAAGGCAAGTATCCAGGGAAGGATTACATCTAAACAATGAGATGTGTTGCATCTTGCCAGATGTATTTTTTTTTCTGTTTTAGAATCCTTCCCTTTTGTCTTAGAATCAATACTCAGTATTAGTTCCAAGGCAGAAGAGCAGTAAGGGCTAAGCAATGGGGTTTAAGTAACTTGCCTAGGGTCACATAAGTAGGCAGTGTCTGAGGCCCTGATTAGAACCTGGGACCTCCCATCTCCAGACCTGGCTCCCTATCCACTGAGCTACCTAGCTACCCCCTCATTGTATTCATTTTAATATGGTATGTGTGGAGCATATTAATTAGTCAAGAAGCTTAATTCCATGCTTACCATGTGCCAGATACTGTGCCAGATGCTGAGAATACAGAAAACATTTTTCTAGGAAGCAAGCAATTCGAAGAGATGGGTTCTTGAGTTGGCTTGGACCAGTATGGCTGGACTGTAGCAGGAATGAAGAGTGAAATCTGAGAGGATAGAAAGGAACCTGAGGCCAGGATGTGAAGAATACTAAGATCCAAAGAAAGGAGTTTCCCTTTGATCCTAGAGAGTGAGGGTGAGGAATGGTGGGTGATGACATGGTCAGACCTGTACTTCAGGAAGCTCCCTTTGGCCACTGCATAAAGGATGGACTGGAGAGGGGGAGAGACTTGTGACAGGAGCACTAACCTGTTGCTCTTTCATTAGTTCTGTTGAGAAGTGATAAAAACCTGAACTAGGGTGGTGGCTATATAAGTGGAGAAGTGTTGTAGAGACGGAAATGATATTTGACAATACATTGGACCTATGAGGTTAGTGAGAAATTTTTAAAAGTTCTATTTGTCAAATTTTAATTTATTACTTTTAATTTGCAAAAAACCCATTTTCTCTTCCTCCCACCGTTACCCATTAGGGAAAAAGCCAAAATCCTTGTAACAAATATACAGTCAAGTCAAATTTCTGAGCTGGCCACATCCCCAAAATATAAAAAAGACCCATCTATTACAAGATGGTAAATCCCAGTGGCCATTTCCTCATTAGGATATTTAGTCCTTAATTTGAAAAATTATATTGATTATAATAAAAACTTTAGTTTTTTGTTTTTATTTTGAACTCATTCACAATAAAAAACATTTCCATATACACAGCAGAACACAAAAAGAGGATTACATGAAACCGTGAATCTCAATTTTATACTTTTTTAAAAAGTATAAATTGGTAAACATTCACTAAGTACCTACTATGTGCCAGGCACTGTGCCTAGTATTGAGGATACAAATCTATACAAAGCAAGCTACATAGAATAACTAGGTTGTTAGGGTACAGAATAAATTCTATACATTACTTTCAAAACTGCCCTTCTTGTCTGTGGTGCCCTCTAAGTATCCTTCTGTTCTCTTTTATGCATTTAAAGAAATATTTCAGTCCTTTCCCTTCCTTTTATGGATATCAGCATTGTTGTTCTACCTCTCTCACCCCCATTAAAAAACTGTGAGAAAGGGGAAAAAATTCCTTGTAACAAATAAACATAGTAGAGAAAATGAGTCATCTCAGTGCTCATGCCCAAGGATATCTCTTTGGGTTCCTTTAAGGGTAACATGCTTCATCATAGGCTGCTCTGGAGATAGACTTGTGTAGTACATTGACCAGAGCTCTTCCGTCTTTTCCAGATGTTTTTCTTTACAATGTTGTTCTTATATTATTTGTTCTTCTGACTCTGCTTTCTTTGCATTGGAAGACTCTATGGTCACCTCTTTTGTCATTTCTTATGGGGCAGTGATATTCATGTATCAGTTCGTTCTGCCATTCCCCAATTAGTGAGTGCCCCCCTGGAGTCTAGTTTCTTTTATTTTCTTTACCTTTTCTTCCCCATTTTGCTTCCTTGTGACTGCCTCCATTCCTCCCACTTCCCATCCCCACTTTTTTCTTTGATGAGTTTGTTTGACATGTTTCTACCCCAAACGTGTGTGTGTGTGTGTGTGTGTGTGTGTGTGTGTGTGTGTATTCACCGCTCTCTTATATGTTTTGATTTGAGAAATCTTCATGGGATGCCTGCTTTCCTCACTTTTCCATGTTTGTATACTCTTTCATGTACCACAATTATTAGAAATAGCATATTTCAACATTTTCCTTCTCTTCACTAGTATATATATTTTAAACTCTTCCTTTTGGTTTTAGAACCGGTAATACTACATATTGATTCTAAGGCAGAAGAGAAGTACAGGCAATGGGAGTTAAGTGATTTGCCTAGGATCACACAGCTAGGAATTGTCTGAGGTTACATTTGAACTCAGGGCCTCCTATCTCTAGGTCTGGCACTCAACCACTGAGCCACCTGGCTACCACCGACTGTATACTTTTTATCTTTCATTCTGTTTTCCCCTTTCAGAGTCTTAGAACAGATTAAATCTGCTCTCCTGTTCTATTATTTTCATATTGAATGCCTTCAAATACCCTTCTGAGGACATTAAGATTCTGAAGAAGCCCTTGTTTCTTTTCCTTAATAGAACATCCTACAGCCCTTCCAGTTACTCAGCTTTACCTTTCTAGGTTTTTCTGGACTCTTCCTGCTCAGCTCTGATCTCTTCTCCCCAACTCATTCCTCTTTAGTAATATTTTATGTTTTCCCCAATTCAGTGTAAAAACAGTTTTTGGCATTTGTCTTCTAACATTTTGAGCTCCAAATTCTCTCCCTACTTCTTCTCCACCCTCCCTGAGATAAGAAATTTAAAGTAGTTTTGCATTGATAATACATGTATAACCCAGATCAAATTGCTTGCCAGCTCTGGGGGAGGGAAGAAGAGAGGGAGACGATTTGGATCATATAACTCTGGAAAACTTATGTGAAAATTTGTTATTACATGTAATTGGTAAAAAAGAAAAAAGAAAAATCTAAAAAATAGTAGTCATGTGCTGTCATACAAAACATATTTCCATATTTGTCATGTTATGGAAGAAGACATATTAACAAAAGAGAAAAATGGTCTGCTTCAGTCTGCATTCAGACTCCATCAGTTCTTTCTTTGGAGGTAGGGAGCATTTTTCATCATGAATCTTTTGGGATTGTTTTATTTTATTTTTATTTTTTAATTTTAATTTTAAAATATTTTTCCATGTTTCCATGATTTATTTTCTTTCTTTCCTCTCTTCCCTTCCCCCCTCCCAGAGCCGGCAAGCAATTCCACTGGGTTGTACAAATGTTATCACTTGATATTTATTTCCATATTATTCGTTTTTGCTATAGAGCAATCTTTTAAAGCCTAAACCCTTGGGTATTGTTTTAGATCAGTGTGTTGCTGAAAATAGTTAAGCTATTCACAATTGTTTGTCATACAGTATTGCTGTCCCTATGAACAGTATTCTTCTGGTTCTGCTCACTTAACTCTGCATCAGTTCATGTAAGTTTTTCCAGGTTTTTCTGAAATCTTCCCAGTCATCATTATCTCTGATCTTTTCATTAAAAATGCTTGAATGTTTTCTGTTCCATTAAAGGTACATTTTCCTCCCTGTTGGGAGGAAATTTCTATCACAGCTTTGTGATAGAAACTGTCCTTGGTTCTAAACCTATCATTTTTGCTTTTTTGAATATTATATTCCACTGTTTCTTCTGGTTTTTAGTAGAAGATTCTAGGTATTTTGTGATCCTATGGTACTTAAACTGCTTCTTCCTAGTAGGTTGCACTATTTTTCTTTGATGTGGGAACTCAAGATGTTGGCTGTTACATTGGGGCCCCCCTTTTTATTACAAATGTTTACAAATCCAAACAAAACAAGCATTTCCATATATAAAAATAAAGAAAATATTCCATAAATAAAATCAGACATCTTCTATATGTCGAATTTACTTCTCTTCATATCTACTTAATAGATATTTTCCTAACCCTCCCTGCATCACATAGGAAGGAAAATGATGGCGAACCTATGGCCCGGGTGCCAAAAATGGCATGCTGAGCACACTCTGTGGGCACTCAGCCACATTCCCTCCCCACCTCCCTGCATCTCCCATCCCTGAGTTCATTAGAAAGGCAGAGGGACTCAGGCGGAGCTGCTCCCTTCCCCTTCTCCACCATGTCTGATGAGTGAGCTCAGGGAGGAGGTCACATGATTCCTAGCTGCTTTGCACATGATGCTCTGGATTGTCCCAAGCAGCTTTGAAGTAAGGCAGTGTGCCAAGAGTTAAACACTTCAGAGAAGGGAGAGAGAGCAACAAGTGTCCAGCAAGAGAAAGAGTGCTTCCTGTGTCCTCTTTCTCATAAAGCCAGTTTTTACCACTCCTCCTGGGACTCTCTAGTTGCACAGACTTAATCTCAGGTTGGGTCCAATTCTGTCTTTTTGCCATTTCACTGGTATGGAGACTTCTGTCAACCCCTTCCCTACACTAGGATGCCAGCATGACAGGCAGTCAAAGGGTGGGACTAATACTGATCAAAGATGGGTTTTCAAATGGAATATGGGGTTAAATTTATATTAAATTGATGTAAGGATCTTCATAAAGTATATTCCAAAAACTTCCCATAATTCTCCATGCTGGTGGACCATTTTTTTAATTCTTGCTGCTTCTAAAACACTATACTACATTCTCAGGATTCAGAGGTAAAAAAAATTGACACAAATCTTGTTTTTGAGGAGCTTGCATTCTATTTGGACAAGCAAGAGGGAGGCTTAGGGGAAACCAAGATAAGACATATATGCATGGAGAGGGGGAACAAACGAAAGATCTGTCCTTATGTACAGGGTTCCTTTCAGCATTGTGGGGGTTAGGGATGCAGCATCCCAGATACCTTAAAATCCATGTAAAAATGTTTGGCTTTTCCTTTGTACCAGAGAAGTTTGAATTTTTTCTTTTAATTTTATGAGGTTTTTATATTATCTTATTGTAAAATTTGGGCAATTGTGTATATTTATGGTACTAAAAGATAAAATATGTTGATATGATACAATACTCTGCATATATTTTATGTATTTTAACCCCTTCCTTCTGTCTTAGAATTAATGTTGTTCCAAGAGTGGTAAGGGCTAAGCAGTGGGGGTTAGGTGACTTATCCAGGGTCACATATCTAAGGAAGTGTCTGAGACCAGGTTTGAACACAAGGCCTGGTTCTCTATCCATTGAGCCACCTAGCTGTTCCCTATTTTATGTATCTCTGAGTTTCCAAACTTTGTCTGTTCATTGGCCTTTGTTGTCTGCAGTTTCCTCAAAACTCCTAAAAAGTTCTCAGTTAATTTCTTAAGCTGACCCATGATATATTGAAACCACAGTGGGGAAAGTTATGATATGGAAGGGATATCTATACTTTGAAAAATGGGAAGGATAAGGGAAGTGCTTTAAGAGTAGAGAAGGAAAAAAATGGCTTTAATATTGCTTGTGTTTATTTTTAAATAAGAAATAATCTGATTAATTTAGACCTTTACAAAATACTTTCCTACCAACACCAGCATCATTATCTCCATTTTATAGAAAAAGAACCTGAAGTATCTAAATGCTAAATGACTTGCCCAGAGTTGCATAGCTATTTCACCTTTTTTTCTTTCTGATTGCCACAGTAAAAAAATTATATTCTTAGCAAATATTAAGTAAAATATGGATGTGTATCTATCTGTCTTTGCACATGCAAGTACTCACACATTCATACCCATATATAGATATAGGTATAGATATAGGAAAAGAGAACCATACATAAAATCAACAAACATTTGTAATACTTCCTATGTGCCTGGAACTGTGCTAAGCACAAGGGATACAAGGACAAAGTGATAAAGATCCTTTCTATCTTAAAGGAGAATCTAATATTTGTATAGATGATCAGTATAATGTCCCTATATTAGATATAGACAGGGCTGGGGAGACCACAGAAGGTCTTCTGCAGAATGGGGCACTTGAGCTGCCTCTTGGAGCAAGTCCTTTGTGTTCTACCTTGTAGGATGGTTATTTCTGTCCATCCCTTAGCTTCCTTTACCTGGTAAGCCCTTTAAGGTCAGGGAAATGTCTCATTTGTATTTGTATTTCCTCTGCATAGTCAGTACTTGACAAATGTTGGTTAAGTTGAATTGAATTTCTAAATTCTTTATGATTAAAGCTAGCAGATGATAGCACCATAGAGTTAAAACATTCTTATCAGTTTATTCTTCATGTAAACATGATGGAATTAAGGTTAGAAATGGACAGTCTCACCCTCGTTCTATTTCTGCTCCTCCATTTCACATGGTGCCTACCGGCTTTTCTTTCGCTCCATAATGATGCTTCAAATGTCAGTTCTAGCGAGTTTTGAAATTGAAAGCCATTTAGCTGCAGGAACAACAACAAAAAATAGGTGCCTGTAGATGTACTGTTGTGATAGTAATATCTGTGCCACCAGGATGGGGAGGATAGTTCTGTCAGCCTGAAATCAAGAGGACTGCCAAAGTAGCAGCAACACAGGTCTTTAATTGAGGCTGGGGAATTGCAGATTGGGGTTACTACATAGCACTGGAGTGCAGGAGTTCCTGAAAGGAGCAGAAGGTAGCACCTTGTCTTCCGTGGCGACTTCTGACCCCTCCTGCTTAAAACTCCAAAGATCAGAAGAAGCCTGCTTTTCATGATCTGTATTCCTACTGCAAATCAAGAGCCAGCAAGCTTTTGCCCTTCTGCTCTATTGGAAGTTTCTGTCCTCCCTGAGCTCACCTCAGGGGCCCTGCCTTATGGCTTGACAGGTGTACTGCCCTAGTCAAACACCCCACCTGATTGTGCTTCCAGTGCACCTCTTGGCTGGGCTCTTGGCACCAGAAATGAGAACCCCTTGAGGCTTGACCCCGACACACTCTTCTCTCTTGAGTTTTCCCAACACTGCCCTCTCCTGATTCTTCTGTCTTCTCAGATCTTCAACCAAATCCTGCCCACTAACTCTGGGTGTCTCCTTAAGTTCTGGCTTGGGCTCTTTTTTCTTATCCCTCCACACAATTGAACTTAAATGATTTTACTAGTTCTCATGGATTCAATTATCATTTCTATTCAAATCATTTTGAGATCTGTTTATCCAACCTTAACTTCTGTCTTCCAATATTTTATCTCCAACTGCTTTTTAATTATCTTGAACAAGCTATATCATAGACATCTTTTTTTTAACCCCTACCTTGTCTTAGAATTAGTACTGTATATTGGTTCCAAGGCAGAAGAGTGGTAAGGGCTAGGCAAAGGGGGTTAAGTGACTTGCTCAGGGTCACACGGCTGGGAAGTGTGTGAGGCCAGATTTGAACCTAGGACCTCCCGTCTCTAGGCCTGGCTCTCAATCCACTGAGTCACCTAGCTGCCTCTGTACCTTAGACATCTTAAACTCAGCATGTCTACAACTGAACTAATTTTCTTTCCCCTAAACCTCCCATTCTTCCTAACTTCCTTCTTATTATTGAGGAACCACCATCTTCCCATTTATCCAAGCTCACCTTAGGGTCACCTTGGACCTCTCATTAGCATTCACCCTGCCTCTCCCAGATAATCTGCTTCCAAGTTGTGCTGATTCTCCCTTTACAATAGTATAGTGGTAGTCTCTAGGTGACCGAGAATGACCTTTACAATACAGCTCTCCTATAGGCCCCTTCTCTCTTTTGACAGCGAAACCACTCCTATGCAGGCCCCTATCTCTTCACACCTGACTGTTGCAATAGCCTTTTGTTTGGGCTTCCTTAGACAAGTCTGTCCTCCTCCACTCAGCTGTTGAAGTAATCTTCCTAAAGTGTGGCTCTCTGACTATGTCATGTTCTTGACCCGTCCCCCATACTTCTAGAATCAAATATAAAATATAAAATCCTCCCTTTGGTTATTAAACCCCTCATACCCTGGTCTCTATCTGTTTTTTTGCAATCCTATTCCTTCCTCTCATCCATTCAGTCTAAAATCCAGTGACACTGACCTCCTTTCTGTTTCTCTCATATGACACTCCGTCTCCCTACAACAAACATATACTGGTTGTCCCTCATCCTTGGAATAATCTTCCCCCTCATCTCTACCTTCAAGTCTCAAATAAAATCCCACTCTCTGCAAGAAACCTTTCCCAGGCCCCCTAATGCTGGTGCCTTCTCCCTGAGCTCCTCCAGTTTTTATCCTCTATATATCTTGTTTCTGCATAGTTGTTTGGAACATGATCTCCTTGAGAGCAGTGACTCGGAATTGGGGGGGGGGTATGGATTTTTTAAAATGCATGACATTCATTCATTGGATTTGGTATGGGCCTTAGCTTAAAAAGGAGAAATTATTTTTTCAAACTTTATACTTTACCTAAGCTAGAACTGAAGTCATGTACTTTATAGCTTAATGGATTCATAATGCGTAATTACACAACTTTGGAGCCCATTTTGTTAAATGAAGTGGTGACATTTTATGCACAATTAACCCAACTAGAATAATTTTCTTGCTTTTAGCCATAAGTTCTCCATGTCCTTGTTGGTGTATATTGTAGGAGGTCCTGACAGGAGAGAGAGCTTCCGGGCAGGGACTTCTTATTGTTGATTCATCAAGAAAAATAAGGCTTACAACACTCAGGAAATGCTTAAGCAATTGAAATGTCCCTGTCTGGGTTCTAAATGCACCAAAATGATACTGATTTAGTAATAGTATGTTGGAAAAATGAATTTTAAATTATAGTACCCTTCTGTTTACCAAAAAAGCTACCTACTTATTAGAGTTAGAGTTCATTCATATACACACACACACACACACACACACACACACACACACACACACACACACATATGTGGGGAGAGAGAGAAAGAGAACCTGTGTGTGTATGTGTAGACATACCACACATATATATTTTGGGTTTAATTTTGTTTAATGTACTTTCAGTACTTAATATTAATGCTGCCATAAGGTTTTAAAGCAGCAGTAGACTGTAGCTTTTTCTGTTTTCAATATCGTATGACATGATCTTATTTATGGTAGTCTGTACTCAGCAAACTGACAAAAATAGACTCTGAATATAGTTTGTGAAACTGCAAGAAGAAAATGACTGTGTGCGATTTATGAGTTTCCTTTCTGTAGTACATATTTTTCTCTTCTTAATGTCAAAAACTGCTTGAAATCAAGTAACTGTTAGCACCTTTTGCTGAAAGATCATTTCAAGCTCTGCTCTCGTATAGTATGCCAGTCCTTCTCCCTTCCACCCCAGGCTTAGGATGTCTGGTGTCCCTCTCTGTCATAATCTTGGATTGCTTTCCTTACTTTATGCTCATGGATACTTTAAAATAAAGTGATTTGTTGGAGTTATTGGGACTGGTTGGGGAAAAACAATGAACATTTGAGATTAAAGAAGCAGACTGGGTTACGGCCAAGGCCAGTGGGTGCAGCCAGCAGGCTATATTGTTGAATATATTTTGTTTTTACAGTTACTTGGCTGTGTTTAGCTTGTGCCAGGTCTCACACTCGGCTGTGTTCTATTATGAGAAGTGACATAGGACCTTGAAGTTTTCCAAATGACAATATGAAATAAATTAAAAGGACTCATGATGAAAAATGCTGTCCACTTCCAGCCAGAGAACTGATGGACTCAGAATGCAGATTGAAGCATATTTTTTTCTTTCTTTTTTTTCTGGGGGTGGGGAGGAGAAGGATCACAGCTAATGTGGAAATATATTTTGCATGACTTCATATCTATGAAGGCTTTCATATTTCTTGACTTCTCAATGGATGGTGGATGGTGTAGAGCAGTGGTTCTCAACCCTTCTAATGCCGTGACCCCGCAATACAGTTCCTCATGTTGCGGTGACCCCAAACCAAAAAATTCTTTTGGTGGCTACTTCAAAACTGTAATTTTGCTACAGTTATGATTCGGAATGTAAATACCTGATATGCATTATGTATCCTCATTGCTACAAATTGAGAGGTTGAGAACCGCTGGTGTAGAGGAATGGAGAGAATTTGGAGCTGAAAATAAAAATACATTTTTTAAACAATGAAATAAATAACTCCAGAAATGTAATGCTTCTGACTATAAACTTTGAGGAGGAGTTGTTTCTCTTGTTTTTATGGAATTTTCTGATGATTTAATGAAGATAATCTCCTTCCCTCCTAACATTCTCTAGAATAATTTAGAATCTGAGATTGATATTTCCTTTTTAAAAATTAAGAAAAACTTTTAAGCTTTTAAAAAATGTTTTGGAATAGCCTTACATTTCTTAAAAGTGTTTTGAAAAATACTGGATTTAAATTCAGAATAAGTGATATTTGTAGTGTCATTCCCCTTAAATTACCTAATATTGATGCAAATTTTCAAATAGTAAAGAATATTTACATTTGAACTTGCATCTTAATATTTCTTTCCTTTTTTCTTTCAACAGCTAAAAGATGTAGATACTCAGAAAATCCTAAAAGTAATGCTTTCATACGTGTGGCCAAAGGATAGACCGGATCTTCGAGCTCGAGTTGCCATTTCTCTTGGCTTATTAGGAAGTGCAAAGGTAAGAAAGATGGACTTGAAGTGGCTATTCTTGTAACTTAGCAACTCTCTCCTGCATTCTAGCAGTGAGCCCGTGGGCTCAGAGAAGCAGAGCTGAGAGAGACCTCAGAAATCAGCTGGCCTTCTCTGCAACATCCATAACCAGGGCCTGACCAGCTGCCAGTGATAGGGAACCCATGACATAGGGTGATCGTGGCCACTTGCATGAGTTCTGACAAAATTATTCTGAGAGCAATAAATTCCCGTTCTGGTGGTCACACACAGCCTTCCACAACACAGCCATAAACTGAACAAGGGCATTAGCTACAACAAAGCCCATATAGGTTATTTCAGAGGCCCTCAGAGCTTTAAAAACTTTTGGCCCGATTGATCATTAATTCACAATAGATTAGAAAAAGCAAATCAGAAGGGTGGTTAAATTGGATACTAAAGACAATGGAGGAGTGGCAACTGACTGTTTAATACCAAGGGAGGAAATAGGAAACCTGGACAGGAGACACGAAATGAGCACAAATAATCCTATGTATGCCTGTTGTCTTCCCCATTTAAACATAAGCTCCTTGCGAGTAGGGATTGTGCAGCTCTTTGAATTTGCCTGTTTAGTGCCTGAGCCATTGCCTGACACAAGTTAGAGAATTCATTAATGCTTGTTGAGTGATGGTAACAAATACCTATCTAATAAAAATGGTGAGTCATCAGAAAAAGATATATTCCAGTTCTCAGTTTAGGAAAGCAGACCACATATAAACTATGTATTTGAGTTCCATGAAAAACAAAGTTTTGACTGAAAGGTATAAGCTTCTTTTATCTAGAAAATTAACTTGTATGATAGAACTCTTTTTCAAATGTTAGCCGATAAAGAAGATATTATTGTGCTTGGGCTGCTGCTTCGAAGTATTTGGATTAAATTTTTTCCATCTTAGTTATTTCTTATTTACTTCTTTGCTAGGGCCACCTATTTTTCCTTTGCTAGGCCTCATCTCCATCCCCCCCCCCCCCCCCCCCCCCAACCCATCTGCCTTTTTAGTACTTGGTGCTTCTGAGCTCTACTTTAGCCTTTTCTCAGGTTGCCAAGCAACAGACAGATAATCCATGCTGTGGGCTGTTTGTTGAAGTCGAAGGGACAGGAGAGTTCTAGCAGTCTGATTTCAATAACCAACAGTACAATATTTTGAACTCGCGTATTCGTCATTACAGTTAGCACCATACAGTTCTGTATTTTATATAGAGCTAATTTTTAGCTTTCGTGCACATTATGAGTAGCAATTTGACCTTTAGCATTTAGTAACTGGTGAGTTAAATTGATGTTTAGTCTTTTCTAGACTTTATGTCAAGCAAAGGGGAGTAGATTAGAAGATTGACTAAGCCGTTCATAAGAAGTTTTAACTAATGGTATTTGTAGAAGGATTTATTTTTAAGGAATAAGTTCAGATCTTTCAAAAGGCAGATTCTTTTACTCTTCAGAGAAAACAGCTTTTTTGGTCATAGCAAAATGATTGGAAGTAAAAAATCTTATCGAGGTAGAGACCTTAGCTATAAGCCAACTTTCTAGATGGCTAAAATATTTATAGGCGATTAAATGCCTACAGAATGGAAACCAGTGTCATTTTATCAGACAGATGCAGGAAAGGGAAACATTCAGACAGTATGCTTAATTCCTTTTGAAACAGGGAAAAAAGCCAAATGTCATGAATTGTGTCTACTGGTGTTAGCAATGCCACAGAGGAAGATTATTGTTGCCATTTATTACCTTTTGGCCATTCCCCTGACCCTAGAGTGTTTGAGGGAATGAGGAGCAAAAGTGTACTCTATAGTCACTCTTTTCCCAGATTCTGCATGGATCTTAGAACTTAATACCCAGTGGACCATTCTTCCAACCCTCAATTTTACTGTTAGAATTTTGTTCAGCATTGCATGTGTATAATTGATGTGTAATAATCAAAGCCCGTATTTAGATGAGCATTAAGATTTATGAAGGAGCAACTACATTGTACAATGGTTAGTGCACCAGGCCTGATATCAGGAGAACTTGGATTCAAATCTGGCCTTAGACACTTCCTGGCTATGTGACCCTAGGAATGTCACTTAACCCTGTCTGCCTAGCTTTTACCCATCTCTCTTAGAGTCATTACTAAGACAGAAAGTAAGGGTTCAAATCAAAAAAAGATTTATAAAGCCATGTGGGGTAGAAAAGGAAAGTTGAAGCCCAGAAAGATTAAATAGACTTACCTCAAGTCTCCCAGCTGGTAAATTAGTGTTTATATAGCACTTTAAGGTCCACAAAATGTTTTGCATATGTCATCTCATTTGATCCTCACAAAAATCTTTGGGGAGGGGTAGGTTTCCCCACTCTACAGATGAGGAAACTTAGGTAAATAGGGCTATATAGCTAGAAAGTACCTGAGGTCACATTTGAACTCTGGTCTTCCTGACTCCAGATCCAGGGCTTTATCTATCTATCTTGCCACCAGATGCTTCTGATAAGTCTGATTAATGGTTCCAACCTAGTCTTTAGACTTCAGGTCCCATGTTCTTTGCACTATATCATGTCACCCATCTCCAGTCAATCTTGTGTCATGACTCAGTGCTTTAAAGTGGACCCCCTCTACACTTTTTGGTATGTTGGCTAGCTGGTGGCTTGTTATTGAACTGGAGAGAATTTTGTACACTCTAAAAAGCTTGTTAGTAGCTTGGCTGTCAGCTCTCAGTCAGTCAGTAAGCATTCGTTAAGCAGCTACTATGTGCCAGGCACTGTGCTAAATGCTGAGGGTCTGCTACTGTATATTTTTCTGCATTAGGTTACATTGGAATGCTTTTCGTCCAAATTTGTGTCACCCTTTATTTCTCCAAGTACATTTTAGGTTTAAATCAAGTTAAATCTTAAAGAAATGTTTTTTCCGAAAGGGATGAATCTTGGAAAGAAGACAAAAAAAAATCTCCATCCCATTTTAACAATAATCCTTTAACTAAGCAAAAGAAAGGAAGTTCCCAGCCATACTCCAGGGCATCTATCACATTTTCCAAGTGAAGCCATTAATTCTTACTTCAGATTAATTCTTTCAACTCAATCATATCCCTTCATTCCTCCTCTCCTCACACCTTGGAGGAATGGACTAATTCAGGAAGCAATAATATGAGCAATGGACTGAGAAGAATGACTTCTATAGTGTAAATTGAAAGGTAAATGATGTAGGTGCTACTTAACATTTATAAGACACTTTTTAATTGAATCCATCTAATATGATTTGTCTAAAAACTCTCACAGAAGTATAATTATTAAATTGGCATATCAACTTGGAGTACTAGGGTCTGAAAAAATCCTTTGCTAAGTCATTTCTGGTGATGAGGTCAATTTTTTTTAGTTTGAAAAATACCTCATAGGCTTCTTTTACCACCATTTTGCAAAAGAGGAAACTGAGGCTGAGTGAATTAAAGTGATTTTTCCCAGGATACACACACAGCTAGTGAGTGTCTGCAGCATGATTCAGTTTCCGTCTCTCTGATCCTAAATCTGGTGCTCTCTTTATACATTATGACACTTACTTAGCTGTGTTTTCTAATCTCTAACTCTCCTTGATTATAAAATGAAGAAATTAGATGAGAATTAAAAAGTTCTGTAAAAGTTTTAAATGTTAAAACTCATTCCAGCTCTTAACACTGGATTTTAGGTGACAGAGAGGAGAGCAAGTGATTTATATATTGAGGAATGACATAGTGTGATCAACTAATAGCTTCACTCTTATTAATGACATTTGTGCCATATTTGTGAGTAATTTTTTTATATCTTCATATATTTGAACTCCTCCTAAGCTTCACACTTGGCATATGTATGCTGCCTTTTCCTTACTGTTTTACCTTGTTATTGTTTGATTTTAGATTTCATTGTTGTATAGCTTGGTTGTTTTCAGTGCTATTGTGCACATTTTTAAACAGTATTTTTGTTGTTATTTTTTGAAAATGTTTTATTTTTTTCCAATTACATGTAAAAAAGTTTGTAACATTCATCTAAAAAAATTTTGAGGGGGGCATTTGGGTGGCTCAGTGGATTGAGAGCCAGGCCCAGAGACGGGAGGTCCTGGGTTCAAATTTGACCTCAGACATTTCCCAATTGTGTGACCCTGGGCAAGTCACTTAACCCCCGTTGCCTAGCCCTTACCACTCTTCTGCCTTGGAACCCAGTATTGATTCTAAGACAGAAGGTAAGGGTTTAAAAAAAATTTTTTTTTAGTTCCACTTTTTCTCTGTCTTTCTCTTCCCCCTCCCTTGAGAAGGTAAGAAATTTGATATAGGTTATACATGTGTAGTTATACAAAATTTGGATTCATATTAGTTGTATTATAAAGGAAAACACAATTCCCAGAAAACAGAACAACAAGAAAAATAAAGTTTAAAAAATATACTTCAGGCTGCATTCAGATTCCATCGGTTCTTTCTCTGGAGGTGGATACCATTTTTTTAAATTATAAGATATTTGGAATTATCTTGGATCATTGTATTGAGAGTAGCTGAGTCATTCACAGTTTTGATCATCCTAACAGTATTGCTGTTATGGTGTACACTATTCCCCTCATTCTGCTCATTTCACTTTCCATGAGTTTATGTATGTCTTTCTAGGTTTTTCTGAGAGCATCCTGATCATCATTTCTTTTGGCACAGTAGTATTCCATCATAGTCATATTCCCCAGCTTGTTCAGCCATTCCCCAGTTGATGAGCCTCCTTTCAATTTCCAATTCTTTGCCCTCAAAAAGAGCTGCTATAAATATTTTTATTCACAAGGTCCTTTTCCCTTTAAAAAAATCTCTCTGGGATACAGACTCAGTTGTAGTATTGCTGGGTCAAAGAGTATGCCCACGTGTATAGCCCTTTGGGCATCATTCCAAATGTGCTGCTCCCTGCTACTATACTTCTCCTTCTGGAAAGGATATTTTATCTGGCAGCTTAGAGTTTCTATGATTTTTTTTGGTCTTCTTGTTATGCCATTATATTTGTATTGGTTAAATACGTCTATTAAATAATAATGATTCCTTCATCCATTTCCCTTTTGAGAGGCATTGGTTCCTTGTTTAAATAGAGGAGTTTCAAGATATTTTCCTTGCTCACCATTTCCTTTTCTCATTTTTATTCTGCTAAGCTTTCCATCAGTTTTTATTCTTGTTTCATCAAGGTCTGAGTGCCCAGATAGCTGATTCAGGAATAGCTCCTACATCATCATCATCATCATCATCATCATAATTACCACGACCAACAACAAAAAGCATTTATTGAATACTTACTATGTAGCATTAAGTATTAAATGCCGAGAGTGCAAAGAAAGGCAAGCAAATGTCACTGCCCTATAGGAGCTCACATTCTAAGGGCAGAGGTTGCATGTACAGTCTATGTACATGTAAGGTATACAGGGTAATTGCAGAGGCAAAGGACTAGCATGCTGGAGGTGTGGGGTGCTTTTGTTTCTGTCTTCTGTGGGGAGAAGCCATCAGGTTGCTGATCTAAGAGTATGGGCAGTTGAGCAACTTTTTTTTTACATAATTCCAGAGTGATATATAGCCAGAATATTTGGAACCTCCCTAATCCAACAGTAATGCATTAGTCTGCTTGTTTTCCTGTAGCAGACATTGACTGTTCCTGGGTTTTGGTGTTTTGGTTTTTCTTTATTTGGTGGGGTGGGGATCATCTTTGTCAGTGTTGCAGATTGTGATATGAAACCTCAGATTTGTGTGGGTTTGCATTTCTCTCTCTTTTTTTTAAACCTTACCTTCTGTCTTGGAATCAGTACTGTGTATTGGTCCCAAAGAAGAAATGGTAAGGGCTAGGCAGTTGGGGTTAAGTGACTTGCCCAGGGTCACCCAGCTGGGAAGTGTCTGAGGTCAAATTTGAACCCAGTACCTCCCATCTCTGGGCCTGGCTCTCAATCCACTGAGCCATCCAGCTGCCCCCTGCATTTCTCATAATAGGAATGACTTGGAGCCTGTTTTCATGTGGGCATTTATGATTTGCATTTTTTCTTGTCTGTTCCATTCATGCACTTGACCTCTTATTTATTGAGACAAAGGTTTTCATTTTCCTCATCCAATACCCACCCTGTGACCAAAGAGACTTTAAAATGGCCAAAGTCCCGTGGTATTAGAAATCAATCTGAAATGAAGACAAAATATTTTTGAATTAGTGGTATAATTTATATAAGAAGATGACTGGCACAACTTTGATCTGATTTAGCTTTCCTGTAATACCATAACAATATAAACTGAGGCCACCTTGCTCATGTGTTCTGATTCTTATCTCATCCATGTCCCTCTGGCTAGGCTGATAATCCATTCGGCCTAGTTCTTCTTTTCCCTTTAACTACTATCTCAGCGTTTCAAAAGTTGTACTGTGGTAATTTGAAAAATGTCATGAAATGGACCTTTTCTTAGAAAGGAGTATATTGTCTTTGCCATTAATTGGGAAAACTGATTTGTATCCTGAAATGTTTTTAACTCCCCTAGCCTCATTAGTTCAGGAGCCTTGTTAACTTTTAGTCAAACAAATTGTAGGATACAGTGTGATAAGACTGCATTAATATAAGAATTTTAAGAAAAAGTTGCTTCCCTTGACACAAAATTCCTGCTGCTAGTATTGGGTAGTTCATTAAACATAGAGAAAAGGGGATGAGACCTTCTAAATTGTTCCGCTCCTGGGGGACTTTCATCTCATAGCTTAGTACATACATTGAAGACTTTGGCTGTCAGTTGTTTTTCCCTGTTTAATTTGTGTCCATCTCTGTGTAGTTGAGTGGTGAAATAAAATGAAGCAGTCTCATTTTGTGAATATTATAGTCCCTAGCTTTTAGCTGACCTTACCCTCCGGGGGAAATCGAGGTTACTTGGTCCTGCCACACATTTCCAGCTCCTATTTTGCTTCTTATCAGGTTTGCAGTTTCTTGATTAAATTAGTAGTTTTAAATAGAAAACCATTGAACAGACTACTTGTAAATTTTCTCTGTCTTCAATATAGTCTTCTACTCATTATTTATGCAAACTATTTAAGCCTATTGCTTACCTTCCCAAAACTGGTTTGAAAATACTAAGATTGAATGAATTGTTTTTTGTAAAATTCTTTTCACAGTCCCCAACACATTACAGTAGGCTTAATAAATGCGTCTTCTTTTCCTTGGTTCCTTTTCCATATGTCCTAAATACTCAGTTATTCAGATTTTTTTCTCTGTTAAGATTGCTCTTTTAAAAAACAACAACCCAGAATTCTCCATTTTCTCAAAAGAAGAAACCTCTATATTTCTAAACCAAAAGGATAATTTCATATAAGAAGTAAAATAGCTTTATTAACTGAGTTAATTTCCAAAGTTTTTGAAACTAGAAAAGGAAGATTTGTGTTGATGTAATTGGACCTCAGTAGAGTTTATTTTTCTTACCTGGAGTCAAAACCTTAATGAAGAGGTTTTCTCAAGGCTTCACTCTTTCCCCAAAGGTAAGAGAATCGCCTAAATACTTGATTTTCTGCTTTCTTCTCCCCCTCCACTAGTTTCCATCAAATCTTCCATTAGTGCCTTCTGTGCCTAATTTCCGCCATTACCTTCTTGTCCTGCTGAGAGGATGAGAGGTTGTTAAATAGAGGAACAAGGAGTTCACTTCTGCTTGTCCAGAAGTGTTTAGATCCAAACTAGGCAGTTCTTTTCTGGCAGTACAAGCTAGAGAGCCATTAGCTATGGCAGGCTACCATGGAAGAGATTAATTATTGTCAGTCTTTCAAATGATAGAGAATTTCAGTTGGAAGGATTGTTAAGAGGTCAGCTAGTCTGACTTCTACCTGACCCATGAATCCTTCCTACAACATCCTTGACAAGTCATCATCCTCTCTGCCTGAAAACTTCGAACGACTGGGAATTGAAGCAGCCTCTGCCATTTTGAAGACAGCTTTAATCATTAGGAAGTTCTTCTCAAATTCACCTTGCTGTAACTTCTATACATTGCTCCTTGTTTTACTTTCTAGGGTTGTGTAGAATAATTCTGCTCCCTCTTCCACAAGACAACCCTTCAAATAGTTGAAGACACCTCCAAATCCCCCAAGAAAGTCTTATGTGGCGCGACTTCCAATTCTCGTACCGTCTTGGTGACCTTCCTTTGACAAGCTGGAACACATGCAATATTCTTTCTCAAATGTGTTCCTAGCTGAGCATGGTACTGTGTTGCAGCATGGCATAGAGATGTTCACCTGCCTTGTTCTGGACACTGTACTCTTAATGAATGTAATCTGTAATTAATTATATTTGCTTTCTTGGTTACAACATTGTACTGTTGACTCATTTTGGGTCCACTGAAAACTGGTCTCCCTCTATCATCTGTCATCTATCGTCAGTACTTCTTCTTGGACTCCTGAAGCCAAGTTCAAGACTTTACATTTACTTCTTTCTGTTTCATCCAAATAGATTCAAACTACATTACAACCTATTGCTCTTTTTAGGTCCTTTTCTATCAGCTCATATATTAACTATTGCTTCTAGATTTGTGCCACTTGCAGATTTAGTAAACATGCTTTCTATACCTTCTAGCTAGATATTTGATGAAGTTGTTGAGCAGACTAGGACCAGGGACTTGCCCAAGATCTCATAGCTAAGTAAGTGTCTGAGGCAGCATTTGAACTCCAGTCTTTTGAAGTCTAAGTCCAGCACTTTACCCCCTATCCACCTTGCTGCCTGTTTATTGTTATAAAAGGAAATGTAGTAGGTCTGCCTTCCTTACTGAACACATGCTTATCTTATAGTTATTTAAATATAATGCATCACTTCATAAGTCCTCATGAACCGTCCATTTAATAATCAATTTACATATTTTCAGTAATTAACATCTAGCATACTGTCTGGTAGTTTATAGAATCTATACTTTTTTTAAAAAGAATCTATACTTTTCCCCTTTTAAAAAATCCCATGATACTTCAGATATCACTGACAGTGGTTTTGCAGTTATATTCATAAGTTCTATACCAAAGTAGTTGAAAAAATAAAGCTAGGGAAAGGTGCGACTATATGATTTTATTGGTTTTGACCACTTTGAGGTGTGAGTGTGGCATGAAGAATGTGGACATAGTCATCCAGAGCTTCTTCTTTCTGTTTTTTGGCATAGTGGTACAGTAGAAGAGACTCAGCTGTGATGCCAGATGTGTGGCCTTGGGCAAGTCACTTTGACTCTGGGCCTCAGGTCTTCCCTTTGTAAAACAAAGGAGTTGAATTAAATGACTAAAGCCCTTGCCAGTTTTACTGCTATCTTTCTCCTATTCCCCTTAATAAAAGACCTAAATTTTTTAGAATGGAAAGCACCTCTCACCATTAAAAAGTTCTTCTTGATACCTCTTGTTTGTTACACCATTTGTTTTCCCATATACCTTTGTTCCCTTTGTACCCTCCCTTGTAGCAAAGGAAAACATTTAAGGCAAACCAACTGGTGAAGTGACTTTCTCAAAACACATGCAACTCGATGGACGGTGGCCTCCCTCCACTTAACCAAGGCAGCTTATGCTGTGCCAAGTGCCAGGGGAGATTCAGAGAATAAGATTTAGGCAAGCCGAGAGAACATCATGAGCAGCAGTGAAGGTGGGAATGTATATGACATGCCTGGAGGATGATATTAGTGAACCATTTATATGGAGTGGAAGTTTGGTATTCAGGAATAGAAATCACAGAAGCAAATGGAACCAGATTTTGCCAGGCCTTGAATGCCAAAAAGTAATGGTTAGATTTTATCTCTCTCTCTTTTTTTTTTTAAACCCTCACCTTCTGTCTTGGAGTCAATACTGTGTATTGGCTCCAAGGCAGAAGAGTGGTAAGGGCTAGGCAATGGGGGTCAAGTGACTTGCCCAGGGTCACACAGCTGGGAAGTGTCTGAGTCCATATTTGAACCTAGGACC
The DNA here is from genome assembly GCF_027887165.1 of Monodelphis domestica. NCBI lineage: Eukaryota > Metazoa > Chordata > Mammalia > Didelphimorphia > Didelphidae > Monodelphis > Monodelphis domestica. The sequence continues at coordinate 31,309,580 of NC_077235.1, forward strand.
TCCCATCTCTAGACCTGACTCTCAATCCACTGAGCCACCTAGCTGCCCCCTGATTTCATCTCTTGATAAGGAGTTTTGAAGTTCTTTGAAGGACGTGAGGGGGATATTGTTCAAGAAGAATTATCAGATTATCCTTGAATGTAGTATGTAGGGTGGATTGGAAAGGGCAGAAGGATTTTTAAGATGGTGATATCTATTAAGAGACTTATAGTAATCCTGTGGGAATGGAGAGTCAAGAGCAATGCAAGTCACATTAAACATAATTTTCTGTAGGAATTACCTGGAGAAGTTGCTCTGCTTCATGACTTCACCTGATTAGGCTAAATGTTCATTGACTTTTTACAGAATAAAACATGTGTGTATATGTCAACATGCAGGTATGTGGGAGATTCAGTGGATGAAATATTTTATTCCTCAAATAGATTTGATTCCTCCTGAGGCTTTCCAGACTTCAACACTTCAAGGATCTCTGAAGCAATTGGTGTTTAGATCCTCCCTTCATGGGTGCAGATTGCATAAGTTTTTAATATAGTTGTTTTGAGTTACCATGACTAAAACAATCGTTCACCTGTTGACCAACCTTATGGCAAAGTGCCATCTGTAGATTCCATGCACAACATCTCTTGCCAGGTCTATATCTGAATGAGGCATTGGGCTGTAGCTTAGAGTGGAGGTTTCTTACCAAACTACACTAAAGTGTTTTTTCTTTTGCTGTCAATGTTTAGAGTGACCAGTCTTCATAAAATTCTGTCACTCTAGGAGGAGATGTTTCATTAAAAGACTAGGGGTGTCTGAGTGTGTGTGTGTATGTATGTGTGTGTGTGTGTATGTATGTATGTACATGCGTGCACTTTTATTAAAAGGTTTTCATCATGTGGTTGACACCAGAATTTATTGTTATTCCTCTGGAGTATGGTTGATTTTCCAATCAGACTGAAAGAGTCTGAACCTGTCGCCTTTCAGGGCTTGGTACAAAGCTTATCTCTTCACCCAGGCTTGCCTTGGGGAGAATGAGCTTGTGTGTTCCCCTTGTGGGGAGAAGGGATAAAACCAGCTTCCTATTTTTACTTTTGACTTTCCTTACAGCTTTCAGAGGAACACAAAACAGAAATGTTTTTACCATGGCAATTTAGCACTTTAGTGCTACTAAAGTAGTCACTAAAATCACTTGTCTTCCCCAGGGAAGCTCAGGCACCCATGCTCAATCAGTTCTATTAGAATGAGGGCCGAGAAGAAATGCTTCCAGAGAAAAGGGGTCCATCCACGTGGCAGGGAAGAGATTTCACGGAATGAAGACATTGAACACTTCACTCCCCATCTCTGAGCCGCAGGTTTTTCTTCTATAAAATGAAAGGGTTAGAAGAGATGATCTTCAAGGCCCATTTCTGCACTGTATTCTTCAAGACTAAGAATGTTTAAGCAGTTGTGGATATCATTTTCAAGTTTAAAGAACAGCGCATCTGATGCTGCTGTGAAGGGATGTTGACTGGCTTGTTTTTTTTCAGGCTTTGTTATTACTTAGGCACAGTGGGATATGGGGCAGGCCAGACTAATGAGAGCCAGATTCCCTGAGGTAAAAGGAACAGTCTGAAAAGGTTCCATCAGTGAATGAAAAGATCCTGTCATCCTAGGATTTTACAGGTGGAAAAGACCTCAGATATCATGTTGTTTTTCCAGATATGTGCAACAGCCTTGATAGGTGAGTAGAGCAACAGGGTAAGGTAGCAATAGGCGATAAATAAGTTGAGAGCCAGGTAGGCAGAGTTATTGGAAGTTGGTTAACCCCAGAGGTGTGTAAATGATTGGTTTGGGTGATTTTAGCATGGGCAAGAAGGGTATTCACTCATTCACCAAACACTGATGTGTGCAAGACACTGTACCAGGTGCTAGGAATACAAAGATGAAAAAACCAGAGTCCTTGCCCTCAAAGAGCTTACATTCTATTAGGGGGATAAGATATGTACCCAAATAAGTAGATTGTGATAGGGAAAGAAGAAAGAGTCAAACAAGTGTTGAGGTGAGGAATCACTTTCAGCTTGGTATTGGTGTAGTGCAGTGATGGTGAACCCTTTAGAGCAGCGGTTCTCAACCTCTCAATTTGTAGCAATGAGAATACATAATGCATATCAGGTATTTACATTCCAAATCATAACTGTAGCAAAATTACAGTTTTGAAGTAGCCACCAAAATAATGTTTTGGTTTGGGGTCACTGCAACATGGGGAACTGTATTGCAGGGTCATGGCATTAGAAAGGTTGAGAACCACTGCTTTAGAGACTGAGTACCCAGACTACAACCTTCATACCCCCCCCCACCATCTCCCCACTTTACCCCAGACAGGGGAGAGAGGAAGAACTCCCAATGGGCTGCTGAGCAGAGGAACGGGTCATGTTAGAGATGTCCTCAGGTACCCATGGAGAGGGAGAAGTGGGCAACCCCCTCTGCATGTGTGCCATAAGTTTGCCAACATGGATGTAGCAGGTAGAGGGGCAGGCAGAATTAGGGAAGGAAGGCTTTGTGGAAAGAATGGCTTCTCAGTTGAACTTTAAAGGAAAAGAAAGATTTCAACAGATAGACACAAGGAGGGAACATAGGTGATATGAGTAAATGGAGAACATGAATGCATGATGGCAGCTTGAGAGTGAAGAATGTGATTAAGGATTTGCTAGTATTAAACCTAGTCTGGAAGATAGAATGTGTTCAGGAGAATATTGTGAGATAAAGGTGCAAAGCTAGGTTATGGAGGATCTTGGATGCCAGACAGGAATTTCTGTCTTATTCTGAACTTAGTAAGATTTCTGATCAAGGAAGCAGTAGCATCTAAACTTCACATTAGGAAGGTTACTTTATTTGTTTGTTTGTTTATTTTTAATCACCTTCCATCTTGGAATCAATACTGTGTATTGGTTCCAAGGCAGAAGAGTGGTAAGGGCTTGGCTGCCCCCAGGAAGGTTACTTTAAAAGCTAGATGAGAGAGAGAAGAGACAGGATACCAATAAGGAGCTTCATTAGAAGGATAATAAGCAAAGGTAGAAGAGGGTTTTCACTGAGGTGAAAGAAGTGAGTGGAATTGAGGGTCATGTGGAGAATGCTATCCAGCTTGTCTGATGGCAGGAGACTGAGGGAAGAATTCAGTTCCTGGTAAGGCTGGCACAAGCAAGGAAAGACAGCAATTCTAAAGTAAGGATACCAGAGAATGGTGTCAGGGACTTAGATACAGGCAACCAGTCTGGGACTCATTTCTGGGGATATGGAGTAAAGGGAGCTTGGTTACACTGGACTTTGTACTACCCCAGTGTGTAGCCTTGTGGCTAGAACAAAATCCTTGACAAGACTGATAATGCTGAACCCCTCAGCTCTGGATAGACACATCCTGGCATTTCTCCTTCTTAGGGCCATTTTTGCATCTGAACTTGTGGGTAATAGCTAAATGGCTATAACTTAATAGGTCGAGTGGGCAGACCATCCAATAGTTGACAATTTTACAATGGCTGATAACTCTCAGACCCCAAATCTATTAAGAAGTGGCTTTTCTTTAAAAGAGGGCATATATTTCTTTTGATAATATTTGGAAAGTCAGTTATCCAGTCTACCACTGTTTCAATGTGTTGTTTTCTTTTCCAAGTTTGAAACAGTTTGCCTCAATGTCAAACGTAATGCAAAGTTGCTTCATTTTATAAAGCTTTCCAACATCTGCTGTGTACTTTAATGATATTGTTGGGTGTTAAAACACCTGCTTAGTTGCTAAGACACTCATATACCTTATATTGGAGACTTGATTGGTAAGATTTAAATAGCTTCTATCAGTTGTAGCTAAAATTAGGATTGTTGTCAGTACAGGCTTTATATTTAGTAAAAATGAATGGTGCAAGAATGTAATGTTAACAGGAGCTGGGATTTCTTTGTTTTTCTTAAGGCTTGCAGAACTTCACGTGTTTTTGTACTTCAATGGGTATGTGATTTCATCAGTGTGGGTCCCTCTTTCAACTGTGTAAATCACAAGTCGTCTAAGCCTTCTTTCTCTGCATACCTCTTGTTCATGTTTTCCCACGAGTCTTCTTCCTTTGTGGGTTCACTCAACATTCTGGAGCTCTTAAGATTGCATTTGTACCAAAGTAGCACATGAGTTGTTTACCTGTTGTCCTTTACTTTTGCTGCAAGACTGGTTTACCACCTTTTTCTGTTCTTGTATTTCTTTAATGATATTTTTTTACATCACTAATCATGTAAAAGCTATAATTGATGATAACTGGTTTATGCCTACCATCAGTTTTTTCATAGCTCTTTGGTTGACTCACAATTTTGATTTTTTAGAGATTGTGGAATTCCATGTTTTGTAGCCACATAATATTACTTGGAGAATATTAGTGTTGAATAGATGATTTTTTCTTTCAGGGAAAAGCTTAGGGGCATTGAAAGAAAAGCACACTTTCCCAAATGCAATTTAGCCTACTTTTATCCTGGTTCCATTTCATTGTCTTGTCTGCACTGTCTGCCCAAGGGGCCTCTCTCACACACTCCCTTCCCCCCCCCCCCCCCAGTGTCTCTCTCTCTCTGTCTCTGTCTCCCTCTCCCTCCATCTCTGTCTCTGTCTCTTTCTGTCTCTCTCTGTCTCTCTCTCTCTGTCTCTCTCTCTGTCTCTCTCTCTGTCTCTCTCTCTCTCTCTCTCTCTCTCTCTCTCTCTCTGTCTCTCTCTCTCTCTCTCTCTCTCTCTCTCTCTCTCTCTCTCTCTCTCTCTCTCTCTCTCTCTCTCTCTCTCTCTCTCTCTCTCTCTCTCTCTCCCCCCCCCCATCTCCCCACCTGCACTCCCCAAACAGTGCTCTGGGTCCAGCTGTACATATTGTAATGTGGACAATAGTCATTCTTTATCTTCTTGTTTGTTCCTGTGTGGATAGTTAGGTTAAACCCTTTAAGTGATTATGGAGCCTCAAGCTTGGGAGGCTTGGCAGTGTTCCACAGCCTGTTGCAATCAATAACCTATTATCCATTAACAGGAACATCTGGAAGACCTCTCTCCATTTATAAGGAATCCCACTTTTACTCAGGCTCTGCTCTGGACAATCTCTGTGCATGACAGCAGTGAATACCTTTGGCAACCATGCATTTCCTTATATCAATAATCAAAGGTGCACAAGAAATAAGTTCTTTCTGTTATATCTAACAGTAGGGGTTCTTAACTTAGGGCTTGTGGACTTTTTAGGTAGTTAGGTAGATAGCTATATTTCAATTTCATAAGTTTCCTTTATATTTTTCTGTATTTTATTCATTTTAAAAAACATTATTCTGAGGAATCAATAGGCTTCCTCAGAGGTCTATGACACCAGAAAGGATAAGAATATCCTAGAGATGCTAATGCCTTACCATGTCCGATTCCTTTCTTTTTTTGGTCCATATTTTTTATAGTAACATGTATTATCATCCCCACTAGAATTCAGATCCTTAGGCACAGGTAGTTTACTTTTTGTGTCCATATCCCCAGAACCTATTTATAGTGCCTGGCATAAAATAAGTGCTTAATAAATGTTTTCCGATTAATTGGAAATCCGAGCATCTGGTTTCAAATCCTGGCTCTGTCTTCTTCTAGCTCTATGACCTTGGGCAAATCATTTTTCCTTTCTGGTCCTCATTTATTCATCTTTTTAATGTAGGGGTTGAATTAAATGATCTCTAAAGCCCCTTTATAGCTCTAAAAATTCTCTTTTAAATATATACATGCTTGTGTTTGTTATCTGAATATATCTAAATTGCACGTCTTTGCCTTTTCTCCCCTTCTCAAACCTTTGTTTCTGTCGTTTATTTCCTACTCACTTTTTGATAATTCCAAATTGGATTCAGAATGTTTGGACCACTAAGCAGCTCCACCAATAGTGTATTAGTGTGCCCGTCTTCTTAGTATCCCTCAAACATGGGACTCAGGAATTTTGTTATGCTCATCTTTGAGGTGAAACTCCAGTTGTTTGATTTGCATTTCTCTTACTATTTGCAGCTTTTGAGATGTGGTCATTTAGGGTTTGCAGTTCTTCCTTTGAAAATAATATATTTCTTTTGGCCACTTAACTATTACACACTAGCTCTTGATGCTATGTTGAGAAGTGACAGAAGTAACACCAAGCATTGTTCTCTAATAGATCAATTTTCATAGCAAATGACTGTACATAGTCTTAATAAATTTGAGTAGTCTAATAGACTTCTTGCTCCTATATTTGGAGATTTAGAGCTGAGAGGCACCTGCCTAGTCCAACCTCTCATTTTACAGATGAGGACCCCAAGACCCAGGGAAGTAAACTAACTCTCTTGTGTGACATTTTATGGGTAGTAAGTAAAAGACCTGGAATTCAAACTTGTTCCTTTCACGGATAACTTTGGAGAAGTTATGGGATGTGAGTTATCCTTGTGGTTCAACTATATGATGACTTTTAAAAGCTTTATTTGTGCTTTGGAGTTGATTATACTTTTTACTAGTATCTATTATAGCAAATATTAGTTACTGATATTAAACTTTAAATATTGTCTCTTTTACCATCATTTGAATGAACTCTGTGTATCAAAGTAGCTTTGTTTTCAATTTTTCATACCGAAACATTAATTAAATCTACACATCAGGGGATTGTGCTTGATACTTAGGGAATTAAGAAAGACCTCATTAAAAGAACTCAAGGAAGTTAAAGTCACATCATAGGAATTAGAAGAAACCTTTTTAGTTGTTTAGTCCAATCTTCCCATTGTACAGCGATTCTACTCTCTTGCTTTTTGACAGCTGCCTTTTCTCATATATGGATACTTGTACCCCCACTTCCCACTCCCTACTAGAATGTCAACTCCTTGAGGGTAGGGATTGTCTTGCTTGCTTGTATGTATATCCTTAGCACTTAGCACAATGCCTAGCACATAGTAAGTGTTTCCTTAAATGTTTGCTTGTCTTGAGAGGAGAGGAACTTGACAAAAGCCTCATGGGTAGAAGAGATCCAAAACTAGAACCCAGAACCTTTGACTAAGTCAGAGACCATGTGTCACAGCTACCTCTCAACAAAGCTTGAATACCTTGTCCTCAGGGAACTTACAGTCCATCAGGGCAGAAAGATGTACATAAATCTCTACCATAAAGGGTAATAGAAGGTAATATGTTAGACTGAGCTCCCAGAGAGTTGGGAATATACCTTTTTATCCTGGCATATAGCAGGCACTTAATAAATGTTGGTTGATTTGACCTGTGTGATCAGAGTGGTATGAATGAAAAATTACAGGAGGAAGAATTACAGGAGGAAGGATGATCTCAGAGAAAATCACCTAAAATTCTCTGGGCTTTAGTGGCTTCAACTATTAAAAAAATTGGATTAAGATGTTCTCCAAGTCTCCTTCTAGCTCTAAATCCCATGATTCTATTGATCACTTCTGGCTAGGGTGACCTGTGAAGTCTTCATAGAGGAAGGAAGTGACATTTGAATCATTTATATAGCAATGAAAATGAATATTGAAGATCAGGGTCAGTGGGAAATACAATCTCTGGGATGACAGTGCTCCCAGGAGCAAGCATTTTTCCCATCATAACTGCCCTACTGACATTGAGTGGTGAAGTTCCAAATGAGACAACAGGCGCTAATATAGGGTAAATATTTATGCATTTATGAATAAATATTTCATCGCAGTATGGATAATTGCTTTTTTTTTTTTAGGCCATGAATATAGTAGTTCCCTTCATGTTTAAATATGCAGTCGACAACCTCAACCAGGTGTCAGGAGACATATTAAACTTGACTGATGCACCAAATACAGTAGCAACCATGGCAACAGCAGTTCTGATTGGCTGTAAGTGTTTCTTCATCTCTCTACAGGTGTTAATTTTCTTCTGCAAGCAGTTCGTCATAGATTAGCTGATATAACCTTTTCACTGCTAACACAACTTAGCATTTAATGTGTTTCTTATTCTTTTGGGTGGTTTAGTTGAACTTAGTTTTAAAATATCCATTCCCAGATTCTGCAGCCTGAGTTATATCTTTCCAATCTTGGAACAAAATATAAATCATGATAAAAACTTATAATTTTAGACTGTTAAGATACAGCCTATAACTGTGCATTAGTTCTTGGTTGAATTTATTTCCACTAAGTTAACTTAATGTACTAACTGTACAGTAGCTTTTAATACTCTTCTAGTATACGCAACAATGTGGAGAGTTCAAAATAAGAATATCCTTGTCATAGGGTTTTGCATTTTACATTCCCTTCCTTTTAATTTTTTGTTAAATATTATCATTTTAGATGGTGTATCAAGAGCTGGTGCTGCCCTTTTTAATGAAGTTCGCAATGCAGTATTTGGTAAAGTGGCCCAAAATTCCATCCGCAGAATAGCCAGGAATGTCTTTCTCCACCTTCACAACCTGGATCTGAGTTTCCACCTGAGCAGACAGACAGGAGCTCTGTCAAAGGCTATCGACAGAGGAACAAGGGGTATCAGTTTTGTCCTGAGCGCTTTAGTATTTAATCTTCTTCCCATCATGTTCGAAGTGACCCTTGTCAGTGGCATTTTGGTAAGTGCTGGCTTCATTTAAACCCCAAACTGTCATTTACATGTCAGATATAGTCCTTTCAATAGATATTCACTGTTTCAGGTTCACAGGTGGTGGTTCCATTATGAGCCTGAAGAATAATTTCATTTGTGTACAGGTCCAGTTTTATTGCCCCAAGCTCCAGTGGTTTACCCAACTTAGTTTGTTGTTAATTTTGTTAAATCACATAGTTCTTGAACTTGGGCTGGAGGGGGGGGGTGGGGCACGGTCTTAAACTTAAACCTTCATCCTTGTTGCAGAGGTCAAGATGGTGGGATATTGCATGTGCTCTAAGCCAGATAATAGTATAAGTTGGTTAGTTTTACTGAACTACTTTTTTTACCTTTTCTTTTTAAATATTTGTTCTAGAGATTGGCTTGCTTGGTAGAAGAGATGAAATGAATGTTATTTAATATATATATGTGTGTGTGTGTATATATATATATATATATATATATATATATGAATGTTATATATAATATATAAAAATATATAAATGAATAAATTTATATATAAATATGATAAATGAATGTTATAAAAAGTCAAATCAAAATTAGATAATTAAAAAAAGTTTTTTGAAATAAGTTTGATTCACTTTAGAATTTCTAAGCTGCTCTTCACCATTTAACCAACTGAATATTTCCACTTTTTTTTTCCATCAGTGCCTTTTCTTTTTACATCCTGTTCATTTCTCAGTGTGCGTCTCCTCTTTTCCCCTACTCAATAAGCTTTCCCCTTGTAATGGAGATTGGGGGGAAAAAAAGTCCAGCAAAACCAACATTATATCTTTCAGGTGACAGTTTGTGTAGGATTCTCTAGCCATCACCCCACCCCACCCCCCATTTTAGCACTGAAGAGAGGAAAATGGGCATTCGCAACTCTGCTCTGAGACCATTATGCAGCCAGTGTTCAGGCCTACTGACTTTCAGAGCTAAGGGGGTTGCACTTTGAAGCCATTTTTTGTTTATATTTAAGCTTATTTCATGAACCACTGTAGAAATTCAATTCACTTCAGCAAATGTTATTAAATATATGTGCCACATACACTGTGAGTTAGGGATACGAGACAGAAAGGCCCTTCATGCCCTTACAGGCCTTACATTCTGCTCGGTGTAAGGGAGCAGGGGGCACAACAATGGGGAACACACAGAGAAAAGGAAATATCAGTCAATCAATAGTTGGCCAACAACATCTTGTAGCTTTTTAAAAAACCAACATACATTCTCAGCAAGGGCTGGAGTAGAGACTAAGTTTATGGGGAAAAAAGTGGGGGTGGGGGGGCAATTTATGATATCGAGTCCTATACATAAGAGAGAAGAGGAAGAAGAAAGGTTCCAGGGAAGGGAGAAAGACACACATGCAACATGCACATGCACACAGTGAGAGCTAGAGCCAGGGCTTGACATAGGATTCCAGCACGTAGTTGTGAAAGTCTCTGAGCTTTGGTAGAACTCTACACTGAACATGCCATGGGCTATTGATGTCAGTTCTCCCAGCAGGATCTGGATAGAGTAGGATGGTCCTGATGTCATACTGGCCTTACTATTGTCTTTGAGGATGCCTCAGAAATATTGCTTTGTGTGTCAACACTGGGATGGTAACAGGATGTGACAAATTTCACAGTGGGAACATTATATAAGTAGTTACTACAGAATTCCAACGTGAGTTTGTACTTCAGTTCTGTATAAATGGAGATTTTGAACCTTAGACTTCATTCCCCAGAAGTCCTTGGTATTTCTCAGAATTCCTTATAATCTCTCCTGTATCTCCACATTGGTGAGATCAGGTTATTGGTATTTAACTGGCAGTAATGCCTCCCACATCCTCTCTTCTTGCATGATGTAGCATCAGCAGTGATGGTGGTAAGGCGGGGAAAATTTGAAAAATGGCTAACTAGCCATTGGCATGTGGTTTTTATTTTGTATCCCCTTTATTCCTTGATTTCTAATGATCCTTAATAAACCTCATAAAATATAATATTTTTCTTTTTTGAGATATAAATTTAATTTTTATAATTTTCAACAACCCTGGGATATGGGTGCTAGTATTATTCCCATTTTACAGTTAGGAAACTGAGGCAGACAGCTGAAGTGACTTGTCCAGGGTCAGGCACATAGCTAGGAAGTGTCTGAGGTAGGATTTGAACTCTGGTCTTCCTAGTGACTAGCATTCTAGCCACTGCACCACCTAGCTGCCTCTAGCTAGTGCTCCCTGGAGCTAGATTATAAATGGTTTTATGTGTAAAGCAGGGGCATTTCTAGTTCATCTTGGAGGCAGCAAGAAAACCTTGAAGCTATATGAGGGGAGGATTGACTTGGTCTTGTACTTTAGCAATATAACTTTGATGCCTGTGTGAAGGAGACCTTAGAGAGGGAAGAAGCATAAGGCAGGGTAAACAATTAGGAGGTTATCATAATAGTCCAAGCAAGAGATGATGAGAACTGGACTTACAGTGGTCATGATGTGAATAGAGAAAGGGAGAGATACCAGAGACATCCCAGAGGTTCAGTCAGCCAGACTTGACAGTGATTGGGTATGAGTGTTGAGGGAGAGTGAGGAGTTGAGGATGACCCCAAGGTTGCAAACCTTGGCTACTAGAGAGATGGTTGTCCCCTTGTCAAGCTTTCATAGAATCTTTCTGCCCTGAGGCCTTGTCAGTCTGTGAGCTTGCTGTATATATTCTTCCATAGAGGATACACCTAATGTGCTAGAGGCCTTCCTCTGAGTCTTTTAATATTTTGTAGATATTAGTGTAGCCCTTGGCCTGTCCATCTGTTATTCTTCACTCACCATACGTGACAAGCCAGCTTTTCTGGTTATACATGTCATTAATGATGACTTTCATGCCACTTTTTACAAACAGATCATCATTGATAACGTGCCATAGCCTACTTAGAGTCATCATAAATCTCTCTGTTGCCCTTGGGGTCACCCACAAATTTGATTCTTTAGAGATCGTGGTATTCCATGATTCTTAGCGATATAGCAGCACCAGGAGAATATTGGTAATGGAAAGATGGGCTTTTGTATAAAGGCACAGTTTGTGATCATTGAGAGAGCTGGCTAATTTTCTACATTCAGTCTTTTTTTACTCTTCCAATCAATTCTCAGCCTACATGAGGGAACTTTTTTTTTCTTTACCTACATTAATTTCTTTAGTTGTTGCTTTGGATTCATTTGTAGTTTTCCAGTTTTAGATCTTTCTCTTAGCATAATTTTTATTAAAATAATTTTATTCCATTGCAGTTGGAAAATGAGACTTATTTTATTTTTTATTTTCATACACATGATAGAACACAAAAAGATTTTGTACAAAGCCCAGTTTCATAGCACTTGCTTTAAAAAAATAACAGTATATAATAAATTTTACATATTGCTTTCAAAACTGTCCTGTTAATCTGTACTTCTTTTTGAACTTCTGTTCACTTTAGGGCAGTTTCTAAAAAAATGTTGCAGTGGCCCTCTTTTTGGGGGTATCATTAGGCTAACCAACCCTTCCTTATTTTCGGAAAAGCTGTTGCCTTTTCACTCCCACTCCTACTTATGAAATTCAGGAAGGAAGTGAAAAAAACAACAACTTAGAGTAACTAAGCATAATCAAACAAAATTAATCCACAATAGCAGCCATGTCCAAAGAAGAGGATCTCTGCATCTTATCTCCATTACCTTTCTGCTTCATTGTAGGTGGGTGTGCTGACATTACATCTGGCAGAATTTTGAAGTCTTGAAAAATCTTGGTTTTTTTGTTTTTTTTTTAAACCCTTACCTTCCATCTTGGAGTCAATACTGTGTATTGGCTCCAAGGCTGAAGAACTGTAAGGGCTAGGCAGTGTGGTAAAAGTGACTTGCCCAGGGTCACACAGCTGGAAAGTGTCTGCAACCAGATTGGAACCCAGGACCTCCTGTCTTTAGGCCTGGCTTTCAATACTGAGCCACCCAGCTGCCCCCAAGAAATTGTTTTTCTTTACAGCATTTGTTCTTTTATATATATATATATATATATATATATATATATATATATATATATATATATATATCTCCTGGTTGTGCTAACTTCTTTTTTTTTTTTGGTACCCTGCAACTTTGCTAAAGTTATTGTTTCTACTAGTTTTTTAGTTTATTTTCTTGGATTCTTTAGGTAAACCATCATGTCATTTGCAAAGAGTGATAGTTGAGTTTCCTCAATCCCTACTTTGATCCCTTCAATTTTTTTTTCTTCTCTAATTACTACTGCTATCATTTTCTATTACAATATAAATAGCAGTGGTGATAACGGACATCCCTGCTAACTTCTTTTTGTCAGCAATCCATTGAAGGATTTTCTGCATTCACCTCTTTTGCTTCTTCTTATAGTATAGTAATATTCCCTTATGTTTCTATATTATAATTTTTTCAACCATTCCACAATTATCAAAGAAGCAATCTAAAGCACTTTTTTCAACTATAGTTGTTTATAATTTGGATTTGCTCCCCAGGGACTCTCTTTCCCAGCTTCCCATGTTCCTTCTCATGTTACGTGCTAACATAGGGAGGATAAAAGTTTTATGTAGCTCTGCCCTCTTGCTCCTTTCCCCTGATTGCAGCTGGGATGTTGGGTGAGTGCCAGGCAGGAGAATTTTTCTCATGTGTCTTTACTAAGGTTTTTACTTTTGTTCTTGTATTTTTCCTACTTCAAGTGATTCTTAATAAATCTTATAAAATATACTTGGAGTTATTGTATATTAATTTTAATCTTACAGTTGTTTCTCCCCCATGGTTATAAATATATAATATCTTTGTAATCTATAATAATAATATATAAATCCTAGTTATTGCTCCTCTGCCCTCATGGTTTCTTTAGAATTAGGAAGCTTGTTTTGTTTGTGAGTGTTCTCCCCCAAATAACCTTTTCTCTTATTCCTGCATCCCTCTCCTTCCCCCATGTCAGCTTATTTTCCTGTTGAATTTGCTTGATTTCCACACCAAGCTCTGTTCTGCTCTCTTTTGTCAGCTTTAGAAAAAGGGCTACATCTGTTGCCCATTTCCCACACCCCTTCTTCCATGTTTATATATTCTCATATATTGTAATTATGAGAAGTAGCCAAGGCTGCCTGCTTCCACTTCCTTTCTACATTAATGTCTTCCTTCTTTTACCCCTCTTCAGACCCTCAGAAGAGAGCCAGTCCACCTCTCAAGACTTCTACATTTCTTATTTAACTCCCTCAGTGCCCTTTGAAAACATTAAGGTTCCAAAGGGACCCTTGTTTTTTTCTCTACTAGAATGTTAGCACTACGTCATCATAAAAAGTTTCTAATTGCTGAAATAATTTGGCTTTTTAGGTGGGCTCTGGGCTCTTGTGTTTGTATTTCAGTTTCTATTCAGCTTTGGTCTTTTTATCAAAAATGCTCACAAGTCCTCTAGTCTTTTAAAAATTCTTTCTTTTGCTATAGGATTATATTCAGTTTTTTACTTAGTTATTCTTGGTTGTAAGCCTTTATCTTTTGCCCTTTAGATCTTTCTTTTTTGTTTTTGTTTTTGTTTTTTGGTTGAAATTCTCAGGCCTTGTGTGGTCCTGACTGAAGTTCCTTGCTATTTGAATTACCCCTTTCTAAGATGCCTACAGTCCCCCCCCCCTTTCATTTGGGAGTTCTGAATTTTGGTTATGTCATTTCTGAGACTTCTCCTTTGGGGATTCTTTTCAGAAGATGACCAGTAGATTCATTCTCCCTTTACTTTGTTCTATGGTTCTAATAATCTGAGCAATTTTCATTTTCATTTGAGGTTTTAAAAAATACAGTGTGCAGGCTTTTTTGGAATGGGGAAAGGGGAGTATCATGATTTTTAAACGTTCTCTCCTTTACCAATTTACAAGCTCATTTGTTTTTAATGGCAGATATTTTATATTTTCTTCTGTTTTTTCCTATCTTTTGTTTTGTTCTAATATTTTTTACTGTCTCATGGAGTCATCTATTTCTTCTTGGTCTTTTCTAACTTTTAGGGATTCTATTTCTTATGTAAAGCTTACCATTTTCTCTTTTAATCTGCTTATTCTCCTTCCACTTTTTTTCCTCTAGTACTTTTATTTCATTCTTTTAACCTTGTTTCATTTCTTCTAGATATTCATGTAGTCCTTGTGGAAAATAGACTTTTTTTTCCTTTGAGTCTCTGCTTACAGTTATTATGGAATTAAATTTATAAGAATTTTTTATAATGGTCAGTGTTTCCTTTGATTTATTACTCTCCATCTTAAGTTCCTAAATTGAGCCCCAGGCTGTACCCCCACCCCTGTTGTGCTTGGGAGAAACAGGGGGTCAAGCCCTGCTTGGTCTTGCCCCTAGTCCCCTGAGTTCTTGAGCTAACCTCCACCTCCCGTTAAGGCCAACTGAGATCTTTGAGATTCAGAAGTGCTAGATCTTGAGTGCTTCTCTGGTGTCTGAGGGCAGCGTATTTGGGAGTGACATCAGAGTCCCTGGCCCTGTGCTCTTCTGGTCTGAGTGTTGAGGCACTGAGGTAGTCAGCACCAAACTAGCCACTGACTGCTGCCTTTTCAGAGTATTGCAGTCTACTGCAGAGATACCCCTGGCTATCTCTGATTGGCTTGGCATTTGCTTTGCTAAAGGAGCCCCTCTTAATATTGCCTTTTAATATTGCCCTCAGCCTTCTAGCTGACTTTTTCCCCCAGTACTGGAGTAGAAGAAATCACTATAGTTTCTCTTTGGATTTTTTTCTTTTCTGTTTTTTTAAACCCTTACTTTCTAAGACAGAAGAACAGTAAGAGCTAGGCAGTCAGGATCCAGTGACTTGCCCAGGGTACACAACCAGGAAGTGTCTGGGGCCAGGTTTGAACCCAGGTCCTCCTGACTCCAGGTATAGCACTCTTATCTACTGTGCTACTTAGCTGCCCTTCTCTTTGGATTTCTTGATCATTGATTGGTCTGGTGTGAAGTTCAGGATTTTGTTGCAGTAGGTATGTAGGAGCTTGGCAGGATGCCTCCTGTTCAGGAAGCCATCTTGGCACAAAGTGAGTCTGTTTTCTATAAGGAACAGTACCTATTTCTTGTTTCTCTTTTTCTTCCCCAGTATTACAAATGCGGTGCCCAGTTCGCGCTTGTCACCTTAGGCACATTGAGTGCATACACAGCTTACACAATTGGAGTCACACGCTGGAGGTAAGCTCTACCCCAGAAGCCAGTTGGGCTTTAGAGATGTGTTCCTTTGGCGGAACAGATTGTTCATGGCTTTACTGGTTTTTGTCTTACAGAACTAAATTTAGAATAGAAATGAACAAGGCAGATAATGATGCAGGTAATGCTGCCATAGACTCTCTGCTGAACTATGAAACTGTGAAGGTAATGCACTTATTTATGCTTTTCTCTACATTTAACTCTGTTACGAAGACATGGTGCAAGTGAACTATTTTCCTGAGTTTCAAGGAATATTGTAGAATATCAGTTGGGAGTGGTGGAAGAATCATTTTGATGGAAGTTGCCTCTTCCTTACTTAGTGAGTTGCCTTCATTTTGGTTTGGTGTCATCTTAACATTTCACCTTTTAATGAATTTCTAAGTGATGAAAGTATGGGGGACCAACTCAATTGAGAATGAAAACTTAGCTTGTTCTTCAGGCATCTTTCAAATGCTCTTCTCTATGGAAAAGAGCCAGACTTCATATTCTTTGCATCTATAGCCCTAAAAAGATCATCTTGAGGGTGTGCCTGTGATAACCATGCAGAGAGAGCTAGGAGTGGAGATTAGAGTTTGACTTATATAGTGGGTAGTGGTATATGATTGGGTTGTAGCTATTTAAAGTCAGCGGAGTCCCAATGATCTCAAAATACAGATAGTAAATTGCATTTGCTGAAATGTCCATTGGCTGCATATATGCTCTTTCTCAAGGTGATTGTTCTTATGTATCCTCTAGTATTTTAATAATGAGAAGTATGAAGCCCAGAGATATGATGGATTTTTGAAGTCTTATGAGGCAGCCTCGCTGAAGAGCACTTCTACCCTGGCTATGCTCAACTTTGGACAAAATGCTATTTTCAGTATCGGCCTAACAGCAATAATGGTTCTTGCCAGTCAGGGAATTATGGCAGGTAATGGATCCCTTTACCCTTCTACCTTCTAGTTTTTACTTTTATGAACAAAGGCAAACTATAAGGGCTACACATGCCATTGCTGACTGTGAAATGCCTGTGACAGAGAGCAACCTCAGTCTAGTTGGAATATTTTTCTTGCTTGAAATGGAATATATCTTCCTTATTGTCTGTGATGCTTTTTCTTTAACAGCTTGGTGGTGGTGGTGTGGTGATTTTTTTTTAACCCTATACTACATTAGATGGACACTGACGTCATTATTAGTTGGCATTACTAGTTGTGTAGATTGTGTCTTAGATGAGGAGGCTTTTCCACAAACTGCCAAGGTTTCTCATTTCCCCTGTTGCCCTGCAAGGGTATGGAATTTGATAATTAGATCACAGGATTCAGAATGGGCCATGATCAAAACAAAGAAATCGATAACAATTAATTTTTGAAATGGGGTACAATAAGAGATAAGTAATACTCTTTCTCTGAATCCTGGGCATCTTTCTGTGTTGCAATTGCCTCATTTTCAAGGTATATTGCAAGTATTCATCATCTCCATCATTTAATTTATTTGTTATAAACTTTAATATTAGGTATGCCATTCCTGAGTTTAAATCATAAATAAACTAGGACTTAACCACTGGTCCTTTATCATCTCTCCGTGGTCTTACAGGTTTTGAATATTTGTTGCTAGCTTGCTGATGTACCAGGCAAAGCTACGAATGAATTCTGTCTTGTGGAGAAAAAGTGGAGGATTTTATTTCTCTCTTTGCACCAAGCTCTCCTGTTGCTTTCAGTTTCATAATATTTGCATGGTAGACTTTTTTCGTCTAATACTTAACTCCTACAAAATTATCCCGTAACTTCCATGAGTGTAGCAACCTAGTCTTAATTATCTCTGTATGTTACCCCATTGTGCTAAGGCACACTAATACTCACATAGTAGGGAGTTAATATGGTTGCTGAATGTAAGTCATAGGCTCGGAAATTTGAATAGGCCAAGAGTTTGCCAATTTTCTGGGCTTTGAACTGTATTCCAGAGCAATAGGCCTTAAGCTTCTCTCAGCTGGACAAGTGTCATCTAAATTCATTTTTTCTTTTCTTCCTCTAAATTCTTTTTATTTTGAGGCACCCTTACTGTTGGAGATCTTGTCATGGTGAATGGGCTGCTTTTTCAGCTTTCCCTGCCTCTGAACTTTCTGGGCACTGTATACCGAGAGACTAGACAAGCACTCATCGATATGAACACTTTGTTTACACTACTCAAGGTAGACACACAAATTAAAGTAAGTACTTTGTTCTTGTTAAGTGTATACGTCTCATCCCGTGAATAGAATTATGCTAGGGAACTCATCTGTTTTCACTGGCTGAGCTGACAGATTTCTTCTTTGCCAGATGTGTTAAGTAGCCTTTTCTTTCGTATTGGGAAGGTGCTTTATGCAAAGGGACATGCTTGGGGTTCGTTTTGTTTGGACTTGACTTAAGTATTTGTATTATGCACTTGGTTTTCTTTTGTTTATAATGAATGATGCAGAATTTGTGATGGAAAAAAGTTGCTTAGAAACAGTATTCAAAGAGGGATTTTTCTGCCCTTTAATGGGAAAGGGAATGGGAGGGAGGGAGGGAGTCTTTTTAAAAGCCTCTTTACCTCTTCCTCTTTTTTTCCCCATTATTTGCTTTTTTTGCTGTGTGAAATGGAAAATGATCTTCCGAGTTGGATGCTAAGCAGTGGGTAAAGTGGTATGGTGTTGTTTTTTCTCTTCCCTGCTAGGACAAAGCAACGGCACTTCCCCTGCAGATTACACCCCAGACTGCTTCGGTGGCTTTTGATAATGTACATTTTGAATACATTGCGGGGCAGAAAGTCCTGAACGGAGTATCATTTGAAGTCCCTGCGGGAAAGAAAGTGGCCATTGTAGGAGGTAGTGGGTCAGGGTGGGTAACTTTAGAAAATTCTGCATCATTGATTTTCATTGTCACACGTTTTCTCCTCTCTAATATCATTCCAGTCACTTGGAATATGTCTGCCCAATGCCATTTGAACTTACAGCTATTTCCCCTTTTCTACTTCTTTCCTAATTTCAGGAAAAGCACAATAGTAAGATTACTATTTCGCTTTTTTGAGCCCCAGAGTGGTGGCATTTATATTGCCGGTCAGAACATACAAGATGTCAGCCTGGAGAGCCTAAGGAAATCTGTGGGAGTGGTGCCTCAGGTACATTTTTCCTCTGAATGTGATCTTTGCTTATATTTGTCATAAAGAGAAAAAATTTGGGTGCTGCTGTGTGAGCAATGTGGTGAATACTGGATGTCCTATGGTACCTGGCTCTGTTTGGTACTATAAACCAGATTTCAATAATCAAAAAAAAGCCAAAAACCAAAAGTGATCTGAAAAGACTTCCATGCCCCAACCAAATGGCATAACTTACTTGAAACAGTCATAGATATAGTGAAAATCTAGGACTGCCAAACAATTTGGCAGCTACCTCTCTGGAGTTTATCATGTAAGAAAATTTTACTATTGTAGAGAGTTGTTAGAAAGGCAATTGTCCCTGCTCTGATTAAGCATCTTTTCCATGAAGAGTAGGGAGAAGTAGTATACTGTAGTACATGGAGTATTGGACTTCAGGTAAGGAAAACTTAGGATCCCATCCTATATATACAAGCTGCATGGCCTCGAGCAAGGCTCCCTGCATCTCTGAGCCTCAGTTTCCTGGAGGGGCTTGGACTAGATGGCCTCTAAGATCTTTTCTCACTTTTAGTCTATGATGCTAAGATTTGCTCTTTCCTATGAACACAAGTTGATGTCTAGTAGTTTTAGGAAGGTGGACTTATTTGTAAAAATATCAAGGAAGGATTCTTCTCATTTTTCTTTATCAAAAAACAATTCATATATAATTAATTTTTTAAAAGAATTCATAGCATAGATAAAATCCTAAAATCCTGAATATATAAGAATTAGTAGCCTCATAGGGATTGAGCCATTCTCTCCTCCACCCACCCACTCCCCAGCCCACAAAGTACCAAGAAAAAGAAGTAGAGAAGCAATATAATTTTGAATCTTGGATATAATGGTTGCTAAATTGCTCTCTGTCCTCCCTTGAAAAATTATCATTATAAAGGATGGCTATAACATATTAGAAAATGTAGGTGATATAAAAATAAAAGTTATCAATAAAAACTTTTTAAAAATTTGAATTTTAAAAGAAAAAAAGTTTTGTTATTTGGTCAATTAGTCTTGTCTAACCTGGGTATTAATTTATTGTTTTTGATGATGATAGATCAAAAAGATTTCTTATTTTATCTTGTGTGGGCTCCATCCACTGACATGAATTCCAGTGCCTCTGTGCTTTAAGAGGTAGTCTTCATTTGTTGCTGTAGCCAAAAATAAGTCTTATCATTTGACTGGCCAGCCTTCTGGTGAAAAATTTCTCTGTGTATAACTAGGTCTTTGGATGATAGACATATAATCCATCACCAAGCCCATGCTTGAAACCTTTCCAACTCAATAGAACCTCCCAGAGCATGTGTTTGCTGGCAAAACCTTTAGAGAACTTAAGATTTGTCACCGTGTCATCATGAGATATTGAACTGGGATTTTAGTGGAAGGCAGTATGGCGATGGTTATTACACTGTAGTTTCTACACCCTCAGACTATAAATCTGAAGATGATATTCTTGGACAAATCACTTAACACAGCTGGATCTCAATGATTTTGTTCACATGCCTCAGCTCTTATTGTAGTTTAGGACTCTATGAGGCTTTTACTTCAATAATCTTGTAACACACACACACACACACACACACACACACACACACACACACACACAATGTGCCCAGAACTTGAATTTTTTGGAGATAACAGCTCCTATTTTATTTAACACATGATCCTTCCCTTTGTGAAATGTGGAGAAGCTTAGGGAGCATTATTCTCTTTTTGTAAATGGCAAAATAAAGTTTAGAGATGTGAAGTCATACCCATAGGCTGAATCGAGCTTCCAACTATAGGCTTCTGGGCCTCCATTCCAATGTGAGTATTAATTATCTATTATGGCAATATGAGACATATGTCTATTGATGACAGAGTTACTGTTTTAAATAGCTAAACCCATCCCTTCAAATAATGATGATGCTTGGGAAGACCATGATACATTCTCAAGTTATCATTGTTTATAGGCAATAATAGGAAGATTGTGGTTCTTCTTTTCAGTGATAACCTTCTAAAAAGAATGTAGAAGATGTAGAAACAGATACTTAGCTATTTTAAATAGAACAGCTTTAGGTCATCTCAGCAATATATATTGAAGCCTCTAACAAAGACTTTATCTAATCCATCACTAAACAAATGCTTGAAATTTTTACAGCTTGAGTAAGTACTTGCAGATAGAAATGTTGTTTTCCCCTACTAGTAGCACAAACATATCCCAAAAGATAAGTCCAGAAGTTTCTCTCTTTTTTCCTTTGTTTTGAATATCCTTTTTTCCTTAAGTGTCATGTATTTCTTAACAGCCTTTCTCATATTTTCCCTAGGATGCTGTTCTCTTCCATAACACCATCTATTACAATCTCCTGTATGGAAACATGAATGCTTCAGCTGAGGAGGTTTACACAGTAGCAAAATTGGCTGGGATCCATGATGCTATTATTCGGATGCCTCATGGATATAGCACACAAGTTGGGGAACGAGGACTCAAGCTTTCTGGTAACTTTCTTTTTGTCAGTTGTCCTCTCTCCCCTCTCCCCTCTCCCCTGTCCCTCTGCCACACAAAAACAGAATCATCTAATCCCAATCTTTCGTTGACTCTTTTGTGGTTGATTTGATTGGATTCAAAAGAAGGATTTAGGCCAACCCCAAGCCTCCCTCTCTTAGTAAAAAAAAAATAATAATAATAACCCAAACTAATTAACTCGGCATTTTAAAAAAGTTAAATATATATATATTCATCAGGACGTATAGACTGTCTTGCCACACCACTCATACCGTGAATCAGTTAATGATACAATCCTATCACTACTTCTTAATTGACCTGTAAGCTACATAATCAGTAAGGGAAAACTGGGCTTGTTATTTGCCTGGGATAGTAAGAGGGAAGAGAATAATGATCTCATGGGAAAAGTTGTATTTGTCATCATGGTCTGGGTAGCCTCTGAACTTAGAATTGACCACTGGAATTGCCATTGCCATAGGAGCCATTGTGAAACCTCTGGAAGCCTGGAGAGCCCTGCACCCCCACCCCTAGGGACAGACTCCCCAGCTGGGCTTGTCACTTACTTACGTGATGGTCCCATTGTCTCCCTCATTTCTAGAATTTATTTCATTTTGTTACACAGCTGGAAATTATGCCAGAGATCCCATTTTGTTTAATAAGCAGCCTCTTAAAATGTAAATACTTATGGAACATCACATTCAGATGTTAGCGGTAAATACTTCAGTTTTTATTGTTGTTATTCCTGTTTTACAAATGAAAGAAACAATCTAATGGAGGTTGATTGTTTTTGGGGGGGGTTTCTGACACCTATGGGCCCTGTCCTCAAGGAATGTGATTTTTGAGTGGGCAGGAGGAGCTAAGTATAGAGAAGGGGAAGGTGGGAGGAGGTAAAGAGATGTGGGCTATTATGTCCTTTGGGGGACAAATTGTGCATAGGACAAACTTGAGGAAGGTTGTTGTTGTTGTTGTTGGAGGCTTAAACCAGCAAGAGCCACTGAAAGTGAGTGGTAGGAGAATTCTAGAGATAAAATCCATTTCTTTCCAGATTTTACCTTGGGATGGTTATACATGCAGCAACAGGGGAGAAAAGTTTTCTTCTTCCTAGCTTCCTTCCTTTGCCACATGGCCCCTTGCTCCTAAAACCAAGAACTCAAGCTAGTATTCTGTTCCAGTGGATCATATTATCTAGAGCTGTAAGAAGCCTTAGAAATAGCAAGGAACACCTTCATTTTACAGAGAAGGAAACTGAGGCCAGAGAGGTTTGCCTTAAGTCACACAATGAATTAGTGGCCAAACTCTGGTCCTCTGGCTCCAGATCTAGTGCTCTTCTCAGTTTTCCTCTCCTGCCCAATACATGTGGGAGCCCTCCCACAATTTAGCCCAACTTGGCTCTTCTTTTCCCTCTATGCTATCTTGCTTGTTGATCTCATCAGTTCCCTTGGATTCAATTGTCTTTTTGCAGATGATTCAGAGACCTACTAGGTACCCAATCCTAGTGTCTCTCCTAAGCTACAGTTCTGCATCTCCAGCTGCCTTTTGAACATCTTAATTTTGGCACATTCACCACAGAACTTTCTTCCAAATTCCCCCCTCTTCCAAACTTTTCCCCTATTACTGTTTTGGGGTTTTTTAGACGCTTACCTTCTGGCTTAGAGTATCCATTCTGAGGTAGAAGAGTGCTAAGATCTAGTCAGTGGGGGCTTAAGTGACCTGCCCAGAGTCACACAGCTAGGAAGTACCTGAGCCAGCTTTGAATCCAGGTCTTCCCGACTCTATGCCTGAGCTGCCTAGCTGTACCCTCCCACCCCATTTCTGTTATGGGCATTACCATTCTTTCATTCACCCTCAGTATCATCCTTGACTCTACATTTCCTGAACACCTTTTGCCTTGGATTATTGCAGTAGCCTTCTAATTAGTCTCCCTGCCTCAAGTCCCTTTCCACTCCAATCCATCCTTTTGGTTACCTCTAGAATCAAATAGGAAGTTGTTATACCAGTCCCTTTATAATGTGCCTTTTGACTCAGAAGATTCAGCAATACTGATCCATTTGCCATTCCTCTCATAGGACATTAAATCTTGCTGCTCTGGCCCTTTGTACTGATCAGCATGCTTGGTACCCTCATCCCTGCCTCAGTTTCTCAGGCTTTCTTCAACACTTGGCTCAAATTCCACTTTCTTCAGGTCTTTCCCAGTCCCTTGTCTCTGACTGCACCCCATTAATGCCTTCTTCTGTAAGGTTTCTTTTCATCTACTCCATATATACCTTCAGTGCACCCACTTATGTATGTGTCATCTCCCTCCTTGAAAGCAGGTTTAGGGCTTGGTTTGGTTTTGCCTGGCACAAAGTAAGAATCTCCTTAATAAATGCCTGTTCATTGATGAACCTTACTACACTGCTGCAGTGTGGATTAAGTCATTGTGACTTAGGAAGGAAACCTCAGCACCTTTTTTTTCCTTTTAAACATTATTTTATTTGGTCATTTTCAAACATTATTCATTAGAAACAAAGATCATTTTCTTTTCCTCCCCCCCACCCCCCCACCCCTCCCAATGGTGATGCTCAGCACCTTTTAAAGACAGTGGGAGCTAAGATCCAAATATTCTGCTTAAAAAATGAATATTTCCATTACTCTGTGTGTGTGTGTGTGTGTGTGTGTGTGTGTGTGTGTGTGTGTGTGTGTTAAGAGTTTGCTTTTTTCTTGTTGTTATCAACCTTTGTATTTCTGAACCTGTTAACTGGACTGCATTTTGCCTAAAATAAACATTTTCATTTCCTTCTTGGTTTAATAAATAAGATTTAGTTTAACATTTGCCAAATGCCTTTTCTGGTCTTGTTTTAAAATAAATTTTTATTGATAGTCTCTTTCTTTTTGGATAATCATCTGTTTCCTGCTATGTCTCTCCTTCCTTTTCCCAGAGAGCCATTCCTTATAATAAGAATAAAGAGAGAGGAAAAAGATAGTTCAGCAAAACTAACCAGTGCTTCAGACAAGTATGATGTGATATACACAGTGCTCTTCAACTGGAGTCTTCCTCCTCCTCTCACTGCCCTACCTCTCTCTCCCCTCCCCAGCTCAGCAGAGTAGAAGAAGGTTCTTACCTTAAGTACTTAAAGGATCATTGGTGTGATCCTAGCCTCTCCCTGCCTTTGTCTTTATGAGTTGTTGAAGTAGAAAAAAATTCATCATGGAGTAGCCAACCTTCTGGTAATGAGCCTTTCTAAATGTAACTAGGCAGGTCTTCAAACAAAACAGAACAGTTAGACAGTTCATCCTTTGTACCTGAGCTGCGGTGACCTTGTTTGCAGAAACCCAAAGTTGGTTCCACACCACCATGAGGCACAGAAGTAGGGCTTTGATGGCGGGTCAAAGATAATTGTTTTGAGCATTGCCACATTTGGTACGAATGCTAGCTTGGAGTTTTTTTGAAGTTTTTTAATATCACATCTATAGAGGAAAGTTCCAAATCCATGTCCCTTCCTATGTCATTGGACATTCAGTGGGCCTTAATGCAGCTCAGAAGAAAGATTCTCCCTTCTGTTTTGAGGAGCAATAGGAGTCTCTACTCATCCTTCCTGGGGTCCTAGACTCTTCCAAGTGGAAAAATGGTCACTTTCCTCTCTTGGCCTCAGTTTCTCCCTTTATGAAAGTAGGAATTAATAGATAATAAATGGTGTCTAATGATTTTTTTTCCAGCTTTGACATCCTGTGATTATGGATTATTTAGTCAGGCCTTCTAAACAGTGCAGGAATCTTTTATACATCCTCTTTAGCCTTTGCTGGAGTGTTCTCATTAAGAAAGAGATGAATTACTAGTAATTTGGGACTGAGGCAAAGTAGCCTAATAAAGGGTGTAGTGGAGGAGTTCAGAAGAAAAGTAATGATAATGGAATAAAAAAACTTAACTAGCACCTACCTAGAGAGAAGAAAACATTGGACTCTAAGGGGAGAGGGACCTGAAGTATACACAGTAGTCTGCACATGGAGAAGGGTTCAAGGACAGGGCTTACACATGAGACATTCAACCAGAAATCTGGTAGGTGATACGGAAGATCAGCCATGGTAGAGTATGTGCTTTGCTGTATTGGAGGATGTTTTTACTGAGGTGTAAGTGGGGCCTGTCCTCATTTAGCCAATCTGCTGAGTTATCTTCAAGGTAGTCTCATGCTATGGTTAGTAGTAACTTAGCCTAGAAATTTCTTTGGAGTACTTTCTAGTATTAATACATCTCCAAACCATTCCCCTTTACCATCTGTCTATAATACTTTACTATAATTAGAATGTTGACCCTGGAGCCCTTCATTATTCAAAGAAAAAATTAGTTTTACTTAGTATACCATACATAGGCAGGTTTCTATAGCAGTATGGCAGGAACACTCCTAGACCAGCAGTCAAGAGTTGAGCCTTGTAGCCCAGGTCTTGCCATAACTAGTTTTGTAACTAAGCAGTCTCTGTCTATCTCTCTCTGTGTCTCTCTGTCTCTCTCTCTGTGTGTCTCTCTCTCTGTCTCTCTGTCTCTCTCTGTCTCTCTGTCTCTCTCTGTCTGTCTCTCTCTGTCTGTCTCTGTCTCTCTCTGTCTTTCTCTCTCTCTCTGTCTCTCTGTCTCTGTGTGTGTGTGTGTGTCTCTCTCTCTCTCTCTCTCTCTCTCTCTCTCTCTCTCTCCCTCTCTCCCTCCCTCCCTCCCTCCCTCCCTCCCTCCCTCCCTCCCTCCCTCCGTCTGTCTGTCTCTCCCTCTCCCTCTCTCCAGTTGGTTCTCCAAGAGCCCTTCCAACTTTCAAAAAATATGGTTTGATAGTCATTGTAAATTTCTAAAGGGAAGTTAAGGGTGTTCAGTAAATTACTCTTTGAGGATTTTGTGGAAAGCACTCTTCTACCATAAACACTGTTTGGTGTGACTCCCAGAAACAGAATAAAACTGTAGCTCATTGGCCTAATCTAGTCAAATATGCCTTCAAATATAAAATACCACACTCCAAATTCCATTTTTTTCAAAATTCTAAGTATCTTACTTAATCTATTTTATTCTTAATCTATTGAAATTTCCTATCTGTAGCATGTCCTTATAAAATATTCAGCGCTTTCTCCCTAAACCTGAAGTACTATGTAATGGGCATATTTCTGGGAATACTGCCACTGGTTATTTTGTGGCTGCTGGTGCAACATTTAAGTTGTTCATCTGTTTGTTATTCTAGCATTGTGATCTAAAATCAAAGTTGTAATCTCCCCTCCCTACCTTCCTTACTTATTTGTTGGAACAGTAAATCCAATCTTAAAATTTACCTTCCTGATGCTCCCCAGAGATGTTCCCTAAGTGGCTCACATTTACAATTTCAATCGTGCAACTCAAGATGAGCAGTGTCGTTCACTTCAGGAGTGCTGGGAGATGTTGAGGTTGTCACCTGGTGATGGATGGAAATCCTGAGGCGCTGATATATGTATCCCATACCCTCCCTAAGAGCTCTTTCTTTGCCAGGAGGAGAAAAGCAGCGGATAGCGATCGCCAGAGCCATTTTGAAGGACCCCCCTGTCATTCTCTATGATGAGGCTACATCATCATTAGACTCAATCACTGAAGAGGTAAATTAGGTGACTGTGTAAAGACTTGCTTTGTTTCTTCATGATATAGTTTTGTTTTGTTTTCTTTTCCCGGGGAGGTAACTGTAAAGTAGCTATATTCCTTGAGAATTTTGATATCCCTCTAGTGTAAGTGATCAGTAGGAGGTGCCATTGACCCCTTCTTTGGATTGTCCTCAAGATTGCCAAGTTGTACTGAGCCAGACATAGGAATGTCAAGTCCATTTGCAAACTCGCCTCAGGTTGGAACACTGTGATACCCTGTGCTAAAGCCCTAACCTTGCCTCACCCACAGCTGCTGGAATCACCTTGGATGCTTACTGAGGCAGAAGCCCTCTTGTCCCTCTCATATGGAGGTGTCTGGTTGTCACTTATCACTCATTAAAAGAAGTCACATAAATGCTTTTGACACACGAAACACCAGAAAGCCTCTTGCTCATCCCAGAGCAGCTCACTAAGATGCACGTCAGGTACACGGTAACCTGCAGGGCGGCTCTCAGTTTCTATTCATTTCACAGGGAGGGCTGGGAAACATCAGCATGTTGTGACACCAGAGTCATGACACTGCCACAGCTTCTGCATCAGCCTTCAGAGCCACACCCTTGCTTTAAGCACCAAAGCCTGGCTCTCAGCAGCAGCAGGAATTCCATGAACTAAGCTCCTTATCTAGAACTGAAAGTAGCCGTATGTGGTTTTGCAAATTGTCCTTTCTTGTCCTGCTTCTTATTTAATATACATGGAATATCTGGTGGTAAGGGACAGAGCAAGCTATCAATCTTATTGGCTAGCCATCTTGTAACAGATTTGGTTATAGAGAGGTCAGTTGTCAGTAGATATCATTTGATCCACACTTTATCTGAATGGATTTAATATTAGGCCATTATTAAACCCAAGGTTCTTCTATCCCCTCCTAGTGCCCCCTGAATGGGGCCATCCCCATGTCAGCTACCTACAAAGTATACTCTGAAGGGTGTCCAAAGTTCTCCAACTTGGTGAATATATCCCCTTTCGACTCCCCTGAAATTCTCACCAGAAGTCATTCCTGTGAGTCAAAGGGCCCTGTTTAAGTGTAGATAATGGAGTTTGGGAGGGAAGGAGTGTTAGAGCCTTAAAACAAATTAAAAGTGCATAATGTGCTGGAATCTGTACTGAACCTCAGTTTCTTCATCTCTGAAATTCAAATAACATTTGCCTCACTGCATAGGAAAACATTTTGCGGATCTTAAAATGCTGGGTACCAGTTCCAGGGGCAGGAGGGTGGGATTGGGTGCAGTTGGGTAGCTCAGTGGATTGAGAGCCAGGCCTAGAGACAGGAGGTTCTAGGTTAAAATCTGGCCTCAGACTTTCATAGCTGTGTGACCTTGCCATTGCCTAGCCCTTACCTCTCTTCTCCCATGCAATTAATACACAGTATTGATTCTAAGATAGAAGTATTATTATTAAGTAAGCAGACCAGGGACCTCTGGAATATTGCCCAAAGAGTAACTCAGTCAAGAACTCTGAACATTCCCCAGATATATAGAGCTGTGTAAAACCCAAGAGGTGCCACTTAAAGCAAATTGCTTTTACTCCTTCCCATTCTCCCCCCATTATGTCCCACTCTCATTTTGTCATTGGCCCACAGTTGGAGTCAGTTTTTGTGTTGCCTCTACTGATACAATGCAGACTGCTTTCTCTGAGTAGCCCCCTATACTAGGCCAGAATTCAGAACTTTGTAATATACTTGGATTCTTGGAGGGGACTGTATCTCTGGTAGGTATTTTTCCTGTTTGCCTTAACTTTGAGTTTGCCAAACACAGGTGACTTTTGTCCAATGTAGCTGTGCTTTAAAGTCAGCAGAGAGCAGTGTCTTTTCTAGAAAGATCAACTTTTAAAAAACCAAGACATATTCAAATGTGGCCACCACCACAGTGTCCTATACTCACCTCCTAATGACGCTCAGTTCAGGGAAAGGGAAGTCATCTTTCTCCCCTTGCTGGCTGGCAGGTGTACTGCCCTACCTACCCCACCTTTTGTGCAGTTGCTTTAGTCACCCTTCACGTCTTGCTCTTCCTCTCATTAACTAGATAAGAAAAATTTAGACAGAGAGAAGATAGAAAGCCTCATTTCTCTCTAGCATCTTTGATATACACCATTTTTTTAAGAGACCTGCCTTGACTCTTTTGAGTTATTCTTTGTCATCTTCATGTTTGGCCTTCCTTTCTTCTTTCTTTCGTGTGATTACTCCTGTCCACAGATTAGCAGAGGCACTCTGTCACTGACCTAAGCTGTTCAATATTAATGACAATATTAAATGCTTAGATTGACTTTCCTTTAGGAAAGATGTGCTGTGATATATATGGATATGTATGTATGTCAACACACTGTTTACCTGGTCTTTAAATCTTATTTCCCTTCTCTATCTCCAAATTTGCAGAATATCCTCAATGCCATGAGGGACATGGTGAAACACAGAACATCTATTTTCATTGCACACAGATTATCAACAGTGATTGATGCAGATGAAATCATTGTCCTGGATCAGGTGAGAGATTATTACTTTCCAAAGTTTAGTCATCTGAGAACACTGGGATTTGTCTTAATGGTGAAGCCTAAGCTAAAAATAGTCCTAATAGAATATGTGAAATTCATAAGATGAGAGATTTTGAGCTAGAAGGGATCTCGGAGCTCATTCAACCCATTCCCTTCATTTCATTTTAAGATGAGGAAGCTGAGGCCCTGAGAAGCAAAGGGCCCTATGCAGCATCACCTGAAAAGGGAGTAGTGGAGCAGGGTTAAAATTGGAGCCCAGCTCCTCTGATGCCCCAGCTCCACTGCACCATGCTGCCTCTTAATCTCTGTGGCTTCCTTGGGATGTAACCATGACAGAATTACATTGGGAGGACTCTTCTCTTGGCAGCATATAAAGTGCTAGAAGCATTTCCTTTTTAGATGTGGCCTTGGGACCAGATGACCTCTAGAGTCCCTGCTTTTTTTGAAACCACACCCATGGGATAACTCATTGTGTAGCAGGGTGCTGAAGGCCAAAAGTACAATAGGACAGCATTGAATGGAGGGATGATAGAAGCCGTTTTCACAGGGAATGTATATAATGATTGATTTCTCCCTTTTCCTCTTCAGCTCTAAGTGAAATCTGCTGTTAAGCATTTAGCATTTTTGCCCTGTTACATATTTCTCTCAGACCCTTGATATTCCCAAAGAAAATTATCCCTCATGTAGAAGGGTAGAATTTTCAAACCCAGCCATTGTGAGTAAGGAAAGGAAGGTAAAGTGACAGCTTGTTTTATTTCTTTTGAGAGAGTGGCTCCAAGATTGTGCCATCTAATTGTGCTGAAAATCAGCATAAGACCGTTGTGATTGGTGACCTTTGGAAATTATTATCATTTCTTTTGTCTGCTTCCCAAGTAACGAGTAAATGGAGGAAGGGATGAAAAAAGCCTTACTATTGGACTGTTTCTACAATTACTCACTTTCTGCCTTCCATTTCAGCTTTTTCTATGGTTATTTTCCCCTTATAGCAAACAAATAAACCCATCAATTCCCTATAATTTTCAAAGCCTGAGTACAGATAGAGGAAGCATTCTTGCTCACCTTTTATATATCAAATTACTTGGTGGGGTCCATGGGCCACTGTGGTTTATTCATACCAGTAAAATGTCCTATGAAGTATTCAGTTGCATGATGTGTCTATACAATCAATTTCCGTTATCTGTGCACCTGAGACCTTCGAATCTTTTATTGGATTGATCATAACACGTTATCATTCATTATAGAATAGACTACTTTTCCTGGCCCCAATTTGTATCAGGCAATAGATATGTACCAGAGTGTTTTAAATGAGAAACTTGGAAAGTATCCCTTTGATATTGTTGCTGCTGCTATTGCCTGCTTGGGGGCCTTTACGAATAGTCTCCAGGTATGCATTTGTGTGCTTTTAGTCTTTCTTACACATATCATATTAGTGTGGATTAGCAGGCCGATGGTTCACTCTCTAGTTTGTCACTCTGAAGCTTTATGTTGGACTTGAATTTTGGACAAATCAGAACTAGTTTGTTAGTAGCAGGGCAACAAGCTGTAGGTTTCATATTTAAATAAATCTGCTGATCATCTTGAGTTGATACGGCTGAAAAAATGGTAGCCTCACAATACTAAGCTTCTCCTAAACAGAGAGCCAACAGTCCTAATTCCAGGTCCACACCTTAGCCTTCCCCTCAAAGTGCATCTCAGATTCATCCCAGCCATTTCCCTCCTCTACACTTATATATTTTGGTTGAATGCTACCATTCTTTTAGTCTCCCAGGTTTAGGACCCAGGCTTCATTCGTGACTTCTCCATTTTTCTCCCCCTCCCTATCCTCTCAGTTGACAAGTCTTGCCAGTTCTAATGCGACAGCATATCTACGATGTATCCCCTTGTCTCTGCTTACCCAGCCTCTCACTGTGTTTATTGAACTGGCCTCCTAATTGGTCTTCCTCCTTCATGTTTTCCCCCCTCTGATACAGTCTTCACCCAGCTGCCAAACTGATGTTGCTAAAAAACATACCTGGCTGAGTCACTGCCCTATTAAAGAAGATCTTCCAACTGTTCCCTTGCATCTCTAGGATACGATAGCAAATCTTTCACTTGGCATTTATAGCTCTCCGTATCTGCTTCCTACCTGTCTTTGGAAGTGTTACATCTATCCCCTTTCCATAGTCTCCACTTTGCTCCAGTGCCCACAGACATGTACATGCCTTTGCACAGGTGCTCCATCTCATAGAATTCCGAGCTTCCTCCAAAGCATAGCTCAGACTTCACAATCTGCCTGATGCCTGGCACCTTTCTTGGTCACCACTTGTCCTCTCTTGCTCTTGGCACTCCTTCTATGTTATATTTGCCTATCCTGAGCCCAGTGTAAGTTCCTCGAGGGCAGGGTGGTATTGGTTTTGTCTTTGCATCCCAAGCACTTAGCAGATAGTAGATGCCCTCAATGGTTTTCGATGGAGTTGAACTGAATTCGCTTCTGGTTTGCAAAGTGTCATTCAGAGCTTGTGTATGGCTGAACAGAAATTTTTTTCTTTTTTTCCACCCACATTCTTCCGTTCTTTGGTTGTTAGAGGCAATCCCATTGCTGCTATCATTTCATGCCTTTTATTGTGTGGGCCCATAGTGACATTTACTTTGGAAGGAAATGCCCAAGTGTGCTTTCACTTTGAAGGAGAGCAAAGATGGGGTGAAGAAAAGAGGGAGAGGATGCCTCTCGCCATGCCAGGGTTATTCTCCCCCCTCCTTTCTCTTTTTTTTTAAATTTTTTGAAAATTTCATTTAATTAGCCAATTTAGAACATTATTCCTTGGTTACAAGAATCATTCTTTCTCTCTCCTCCCCCACCCCTTCCCGTAGCTGAAGCTCAATTCCACTTTTCCCCCCTTTCTAATGCAGGGGAGCCTCCGGTTTTCTTTTCTTTCTTGTAGGGAGGCCTCAGTCTCTTCCATTCCTCAAAGGAATAAATATAGCTGTTGAGCGCAAGACCAGGCAATGCTACTATAATGGAAACAGCACTGGCCAGGGTTTGGGGACCCAAGGATCCTGCCTGGCACCCTCTCTGCCCCTGACCAGGCATGTTATCTCTAGCCTGGCGCTTCACCACTCAAGAAAATGAAGGGATTACAGTGAATGACTTGAAGATCACTTTTAACTTTAAAGTTTATAGGACTTTATATGATTCACCAAACAGTTAGTTGTGGATTTTTTCATTAATAAAATCTATTTCCTCTCTCTATTAACATAACACATCCCCTGTGTTCCACCCTACTCCCTAATTGGGGGACGGGTAAAAAAAAAATAACAAAACTCTTGAAACAAACACACACAGTCACGCAAAACAGGTTCCTACATTGGCTGTATCCAAATAATATGTCTCCATCTGCTTCCTGAGTCTATTGCTTCTATATCAGGAGGTGGGTGACATACGGCATCATTGGCTCTCTGGAATTGTGGTTGGTTATTGTATAGAAAAGAGTTCCTAAGTCTTTGAAAGTTGTTTGTCCTTACAATGTTGTTGTTATTGTGTAAGTTAAACAAGCGTTTGTGTGCCTACTGTGTGCCAGGCACTGAGGCCAGACATGAAGACAAAAATAGAACAGCCTCTGTGCATTCAAGGCTTTTTGTAGGAGGTGGCACTTGATGAAATCATCTTTGAAGAAAATTATAGATTGCAAGAATTCTAGATAAAGAGGGAGTACATTCTAGGCAAGGGGGTATTGGGAGGGAGAGAGTCAATTTGTATTAATTGAAAAAAACAAAGCTAAATGCTTGTTGAGCTGAATAAAAACATATATAACTTTAGAATTGAAAAGGATGTTTAAATGGTGCACTGTAATCCCTTCATTTTACTGCTGACAAAGCTGAGGCCCAGAAGGTTGACATGGTAGGCTTCAGATAACATAGCCAGAGATGGAATGCAGAGTTTGGGGAGCAGTGGGTAAGCCATTTTGTCTAGAGTACATAGAGGGCATAAGATGGGAACTTGAACCTGCCAGTAAGTTTGGAAAGGTAGGTTGGAACCAGATCATGGAGGGCTTTTCATACAGTGCTGGAAAGTTTCTGTTTTACCCTAGAGAAAATAGGGAGCCACTGAAGACTTTTGAGCAGAGGAGTGACATGGTAATATCTGGACTTCAGGAAATTTAGCTTGGCAGCTGTCTGCAATATAGAGGAGAGGGGAGTCTGTAGGCTAGGGGTCCAATTAAGAGATCTGAGCAACGGTCCAGGCTTGAGGTGACAAAAGCCTGAACTAGGGTAATAGCCACATCAGTGGAGAAAAGGTGGCAGATAAGAGAAATGGAGATTTGGTTGACTGGAAGGCTGGTGGTACCCTCAACAGAAATAGGGAAGTTTAGGAGAGGGAAAGATAAGCTTAAGATGCCAATGAGACTTGCTTTCTTCAAGCAGAAGAGTAGAGCTGTGTGTGGGAGTGTTTGGCAGCCATCTGCAGAGAAATGATACCTGCCTCCATGGAAGCTGATGTGATCATGCAGTGGCCTTTTTATTGTATCATGCAAAGTTATATTGGTTTTTATTCCTTGTGATATGAGGTGTGGTAAAAAAACACTTCTCTAAGGCAGAAGTCACATAAGAAAGCAGTAACTCATTTCAATAGCACTTTGAGGCTGATCTTAACAACATTTATACTATATGTTACACATCTCATTTGGTCTTCACAATCGCGTGAGATGGGCGCTATTATTATTATTCCCATTTTACAAATGAAGACACTGAGGCTAAGAGAGGTTAAGAGATTTGCCCAGGGTTTCACAGCTAGTAAGTATCTAAGATAGGATTTGCGTTCCCTGGCACTGAGTCCATCACTTTTTCTAGGTGCCCCAAAACAATGCTAATAATAATAATAACCCGGTGAAATTAGAATTCTTCTATTCCCATTTTACAGATGAGGTTATGAAGTCCCAGGGAGGTTAAACAACTTGCCTAAGGTCGTCATACATGTAGTAAGAAGCAGAGTTGAGCTGAAACTCAGGCCCTCTGACTCCAAATTCAGTATTCTCTCCACTACATCAGTCTGTTTCTGGGCTTATCTCTACCATTCATTGCCTGTGTTGACCTTGGGCAAATTAGTTTTCTGGGCTTCAGTCTCTTCATCTGCAATATCATTGGGTTCATTTTATCAAGCCAGGCCCCGGGCTGGATATTGAAAGTGCAGAGAACCAAGGGCAGCTGTTCCCACCCTTGAGGAGCTTACCTTCCAATGGCCCATTCTTCTTGCACGTATACAAAAGCATATCATTTGTCTTCCACACATCCCAAATCCAACCAAGCTTTGGGCTGGCTGCTCCTGGGCTTGGATCATGATCAGTTGGGTAGAGGCAGCAGAGCAGCCTTGACTGACCTCCCTTGTACACATTACATTGAGAGTGTCCCCATCATGGTGGGATATCCCATTCACTTCACACTGCATGAACATATCTAGGTGGATGCACACTTTGGGGCCATTGACCCTAATGTTGCCAACTTCCATGTGGTTCTGAGGGTAGACAGAGACCCTGCTCTGTCATGGCTACATCATCTCCTATTCCTCTGGCTGTGAGATCCCCCCTGGTGTCTCCACCAGCTGAGCTAGACCTGTCTTTGGATCTATTTGATTTCATCTACAGACTTAGGGAACAGATGGGCCAGGCTCGCTAGCCATTCAGACCAGCCCTTTTGTTTTACAAAGGAGAACACTGAGGCCTAGGGAGGGAGCCTGGTCCATCCTGGGATTGGATGTGACGTTCAGTATCTGGATTGATTCAATCTTTTTTTGGAATTTGGTACCAGAAAGCCAATAGGTACTGAGAACCCTCTACACCAAGCCCCTAGATTGTGGAGACCCCAATAGAGAATTGACCAAAGGTACAAGGAAATTGGGCCGGATTCCAGTTCCCTCAAGGCCTAGCCTAGGACTTTGTCCTGGGACTGACTGAGGGTCGTTTGGGAAAGGGACCTAGAAAGCCCCTGCTGCTGGTGTTCATTTTGGTGGCGGCAATGGTAGTGATTTTAAATGAGAGTCTTAGACAGAGGCAGAAGCTCTTATCCTTTTGGGTATCACAGACTCCTTTGGCAGGAGTCAGGGAAGCCTAGGAACTATTCAGAATAATGTTTTTAAATCTATAGAATGAAATCTAG
Source organism: Monodelphis domestica (assembly GCF_027887165.1). Classification (NCBI taxonomy): domain Eukaryota; kingdom Metazoa; phylum Chordata; class Mammalia; order Didelphimorphia; family Didelphidae; genus Monodelphis; species Monodelphis domestica. Next base: position 31,345,130 of record NC_077235.1, read on the forward strand.
AGTATTACAAAAACTAGTTATATTGAACTAGTGTTGTCAAAGTATTTTTTCAATTCACAAGCCCTAGGTTAACAACCCCTAGACTAAGTGCTAAGATCCCTCTCCAGTGCTGATATGAAAGTCACCAGACATTCATTCAGAACCTACTGTGTGCCAAGTACTATGCGTGGTGTTTTAGTAGTAGAAAGCAAGGAGTTCACCTTCTACCAGAAATCATCTCCAGTTGAACACAACATGTGCATACATAAGGAGGAAGAGAAACAAACATTAAGTGCCTTCTGTGTGCCAGGGACTATGCTAAGATCTTTTCATCCTTACAACAGCCCTGGGAGGTAGGAGCTATTGTTATCCTTATTTTTCTTTTGAGGAAACTGAGGGAGATCTAGAAGGTTAGCAACTTGCTCAGTCATATAGCTTGTGAGTACCTGAGGCTGGATTTGAATGCAGGTCTTCCTGATTCCAGTCCTAGCACTCCATCCACTATGCCACCTAGCTACTTCTTTATGTGATTTTTATGTATTTGTGTAAGTAAATATACGATCATCTGCGAGAGAAACCACTGAAAACTTAGGGCAGCTATGGATAGCACAAAATGAGGTAAATTCAAATATTCCCAGAAGGCACAAGCCAAAGAGTTACTTAATGAGCAGTTCCAGAGTTGTACCAGTCAGTGCTTCAGTAATAGGCCACAAGTCTTGTTGTTTCTGTCTTTGCAATATCTCTCTAATATGTGATCTTCCCTCTACTCACATACCTGTCACCCTGGTACCTCTCTTCTCCACATGCCTTAACTATTCTAGTAGCCTACTGGTGGGTCTGTCTGCCTTGAGAGTCTCTCCCCACGTTAAGTCTCTATTTAGTTGCCAAAGCAATCTTCCCAAGGCATAGGATTCATTCTCTCTCTCTCTCTCTCTCTCTCTCTCTCTCTCTCTCTCTCTCTCTCTCTCTCTCTCTCTCTCTCTCTCTCTCTCTCTCTCTCTCTCTCTCTCTCTTTCTCTCCCTCCCCCTTTCCCTCCCCCTCCCCCTCTCCCTCTTCCCCTCTCCCTCTCCCTCTCCCTCCCCTAATGTCTCCAAGATAAAATTTGAAATTCTATTTGACTTTTTTTAAGCACTTACCTTCTGTCTTAGAATCAATACTGTGTATCAGGTCCAAGGCAGAAGGAGGGGTAAGGGCTAGGCAATGGAGGTGAAGTGACTTTCCCAGGATCACACAGCCAGGAAATATCAGAGGCCAGATTTGAATCCGGGACCTCCATCTCAGCCTGGCTCTCGTTCCATTGAGACATCCAACTGCCTCCCCATGTTTGACTTTTAAAACTTTGTCCCATCTTGCTTTTCTGTTCTGATATACTTTTCCCACCTTCCACATACTCCAGCATGTAGCAGCACTGACCCTCTTGCTGTTCCTTGCACATAGCACTCCAGTTCTTGACTCAACCTCTTGACTGACCTTTCTCCATACCTAGAATATCCTCCTTCTCATATCTACTTTCTGGCTTCCCTGACTTTACAACTCAGCTCAGCCTCTTCCAGTCCTCCTCACTATGAGCACCTTCCTGAGATTATCTCCTGTTTACCAGGCATATTTCTTCTGTGTACACAGTAGACTGTACATTGCCTTCTCCATTAGAATGTGAGCTCCTTGAGTTTTTACCTCTTTGTATCCCCAGTACTTAGCATAATGCCTGGCACATAGGAAGAACTTAATAAATCCTTGTTGATAACATGTTGCAGATTGCATCAAGCTTGGAATATTGTGGGGTCTCCTGATGAAACCTTTAATCACTCAAAAGAGTTTGTCTTATCTCCTCACACAGGCACAATCAAGTAGTATTGTTGTCCAGGTTATTATATTCAATTGAACCTCTTGGGCAGACTGGTTCTATTAATAGGCAATGAACTGGGACCAAAATTGAGCTAAAATAGTAGTATATCAATTTATGGGCTGCTAGGTGCACAATAGGTAGAGCTTAGGGCCTGGAGTCAAGAAGGCCTGAGTTTAAAACCAGCATTAGCCACTTCCTAGCTGTGTGACCATGGATAAGTCACTTTACCCTGTTTGCCTTGGTTTCCTCATCTGTAAAATGAGCTGGAGAAGGAAATGACCAACCTCTCCAGTATTTCTGCCATGGAGAGTTGGATGCATCTGAAACTGATCAGTAACAAAGTAGATCAGATTAGATTAAAAAGTTATACGGTGCTTTTAGTGACCACTAAGCTTCTTCTCAAGCAGAGATCTGTCCATATTTTTACTTCTGCATTCTCCTGGAGACACTCTATGGCTGAAAGTTATTGAATACAAAAACCAAAAGTTATGGTTCATCAAAAGTCAGAAAAGAGATACATGATGAGGCTGTCACATAGTACCAACAAAAAATTCTCCAGGAGTGGTGATGGAAAGGATATCATGGAGAGGTATTGGACTAGAAAAGAAAGTGGGCTGGTCATATGGCAATGGTGACTAGCCCTCATACTTCATTGGTACCTCTGCAATGCAAAAGATCAGTGGAAACGCTTCTGACACATAGGGCAGGCTCTTCTTTGGAGGATTTCTAGGAAATCGTGGACAAGGAACATTGTACTATCTGCACCACTGGAAGGAGAATATCTAGCCTGATGAAATAAGCTAGCCTTTGAAATGTTAGAGGTAATGAAGTACTTACTTGACTAGAAGGGGCATGTTTCATAGCATGTTTTCCTACGTTTCTTATTGTAGTTTCCTAAAACAGTGTTTTGGGAACCTTAGTCCTCCAGGATCTTCCAGGTGATTGATTGGAGGACTAGATTCTTATATCATTCATGAACCAGTCAGCAGTAAAGTACCATGAGAAAAAGTTTTGGATCAAGCGTCAGAGGACTTTGGTTCAGATGGACATGGTCAGCCTCTCTGGGCCTCAGTTTCCTTAACTGTAAAATGTAAAGAGTTGGACTAGACAGCTTCTGAGATCCTTTCCAGCTCCAAATCTAGGATTTGATAAACATGATACCACTATAGTTATGTTTCTGACTTAAATTTGAGGACAGCTCTCATTAGTATTATGCTTGATAAAATATCACCTTCCTGTGGTTTTTGTATGTATCTTTTATTTTTATATTCTTGAGTAGGACTCAGTGGGGATCATGATCTGCAGGGTCTTATCTCTCAGCAAAGTGGTTCTTGGACTGTGAAAAGATCATGGGCCATTGTTGTCAGGGTGGATAGGAATTTCAAAAGCAACATAAAAATTGTGTTTTCTTGGAGAGCCTATCCTGAAATCAAGTGAGATGCCATAAATTAATCACGCCAAAGTGTCCAGGGCAAACTCCAAACTTCTGTTTTTTACAGGCAGGTCCTCTAACTTAGCACCAGGAGTAACAAGAAAAAAGACAAGATCCATTTTATCTCTCACTGCGTTGCCCAGTGGCTGTCAAGACAAAACAAGTTAATCATAGACTAAAATTTCGAATCCATACCCGGTCTACATAGCGTTCAGTTTAATAGCCATTGTATTGTTAAGAAAGGTAGTCAGCCACTGAAAAAAAGAGATCATCCTGTGGAAATCTTTTCAATTTTCAGCTCTTGTGAAGATTTGGGGAGGGCTTTATCTTTTAAGTACAGGAAAAGGAGAAAACATGCTTATTGGATAACTACTGATCAGGTGTACGAACTTCAACTTTTAAAAATGCCTTCCTGCTCATCAAGAGTACATACGACATTTTTAACATGCTTCTTCCCAAATGAAGCTCCCAAGCTCAGGGCTTGGCCTTCTACTGGACTAGTAGCCAGGAGATCCGACATGGGGTATAACCCCCCCCCCAATTTTTCTGCCTAAAAAATAAAAGAGGGGATATTTTCCAGAAGTCTTAGCAGGAAAAATAATATAAATAATAAATAGTATACAAATAGTTCAATTTAAAGAGTTATCTGACCTGATTTGTTTTGTTTGTATTTTTAGGGTAAAATTGTTGAGCGGGGAACCCACAATAGTCTCCTCTCTAACCTTGGCAGCATCTATTCAGAAATGTGGCATGCTCAGAGCAACCCTCTGTCCAATAATAATACCAATTGGGAAGGGAAGAAAGAGCATCTCTCCAAAGAGGAAGAAAGGAAGAAGCTCCAAGAAGAAATTATCAACAGTGTCAAAGGCTGTGGAAACTGTTCCTGTTAAACTCTGCAAGGCATTTCAATTGTTTCCTTTAAAAACAAGCAAAAAAAACTACAAGTGACATATTTGCACTGAAGCAGAATTCCTGATTTATTTAAAAACAAAATCAGAAAATCTGACATTCCCCTCCTATAAAATTCTTCTCTAAGGTATTGATTCTTTGGCCAAAGGAGTTTCTTTCTCAGTCCATCTCTGGATTCTCCTTCCTTCCTCTCTCTGCACTTTCCTTTCCCTTCTCCCCTCCTCCCACACCCCACTTTCTTCTCTAGTATCCTTTTATTCCAACATTTACATCTGGGACAGAAAGCACCCCCAACCACCCCCAGGATTTTTCAGTCATTTGAATGGCCACATCAGAACTGGGCTAAGTGGAATTTGCTTTTCTCTTATTTTCTTGACTCGTGTAACTTTCCCCCACTGATTGATTTGTTAAGGTGTTCATCTCCACACCCCACTAAGTCATGTGGGTTTACGCATGTGGGAGAATATGTAAAATTCCTTTATACTAACAAGTTAATGGAAAACTGCTTCTATCCTTAAAGAAAAGACAAAAAAAAACAGAAAAAAGGAAAGAAAATGTCTTATAGTTGCAAGATTAATACTCACCTGTCTTCTTGAAATATAGCATTGATCTGAAAACTAATTAATAAGCACATTCAGATCCACAGATTTCCAGGCCTGCTTTCTAGGTCAACTGTGCTATTCGATAAACACCTACCTACCTTATGTTGTTTCAAGTATTTTGGCGGAGAAACTCCCTTGAGCCCATGTTGGCAAGGAAGATGTTCTGCTGGCTGAAACGAGGCCCTAGGCTGAAATGCATGATTTTGGCAGGTGGACAGGTGATGCTTAGAGCTCTCAGCATAATTTGAAAGTAACCCTTCAGATATAAGGAAACTCAAATGTCCTTTCTCTTAATGTTCTCTTCTTTTACCATCTAAAATTATGCAAGGGGAAGATGAGGTTTTTGAGTAAAGCAACTTCTATTTAAAAGTCATAAAGGACTCTTAGGACCCCGAGGAGGATTAAGTGAGGAGCAGAGATCACTGATCTCAGATGACACTTGAGATTCTAGGTAGGGGCTTCCCTGGTGGCCCAGCAATAGGATATGGCCACATTTTACCTCATAGGAAGAAGGAGACCCGAAACAGTAATCAGGAACAGTTAGCAGAGCACTGTGATACTTCTGTCAGCTGGTGACCGGCCTCTCCCTTCTAATGTGCACTTCTTTTTTGTCATGGCTGGTCTTCATTTTAAACAACTTTTTGAGCTCTGGTAGTGTGGAAGAATTCACGTAGAGCTAGATTATAATAAGAGACTATTTTAATGATTATTTTGAGGTTTAATGTGCTTTGGGTAACAGAAGATATGGGAGGGCATATGGGTTTATTTATGTGTATCAAATCAGATGATAGGTACCTGGATCTTACCTAACTCAGGTATCCAGTTTTATTACATAAAAGCAAGTCTAGATAGGTGAGTAACTTGAAGCCAGTACTTGAAGGGATGTAGTCTCTGACCCCAGAATATATGAAGCAGGAACCAGCTGCCAGATATTATTCAGACATTGCAGCCTCCAGCATTATTGATAAGTTAAGGAACAAAATCACGATTTTCTCTAAGTAAATCAGTCATATTATTGGAGATGGGGTAAAGAGTTCCATGTTACTTTTCTTCCCTTGTCCCTCCTTTCCAGGTATTTTCTTTATCAGAGATGAAAAGGAAGTAGCATGTACTGTCCCTTGGCTCAGAAGTCAGGCGGCCTGGGTTCAGATCTTTCTTCTGAATCCTACTACCTAGGAGACCTTTGGCAAGTGACTACCTCCCTGGGCCTCAGTTTTCTCCTCTGTAAAATGAGGGTTGGGGACTACATGATGGGCTCTGAGATCCCTTCTTCCCCTAAGTCGATGGTCCTATAAAGATCAAACTTTAGTTGAATAATCAAGAAAGTAGGAATAAAGTAGTCCTTCTACAACACACACACACATATGTTTTACAAGTAAGAGCTCTCAGTATACAAATAGGATACCTGGTTAAGGAAGGGCTCAGCTCCAAGTGTTCCTGAGTTGTTCTGGTCAGAATGCTGGGCCTTTTCATTGAGAGGTGAGGCAGAAACTTCAATGGTCTGAAAAACCTGGTTGTCCCGGGGTCAGAACCATGACTTGGAAGAAAATGTCTTTTCTCTTAGAATCATAGGATGTTAGAATTGTAAGAGACCTTCTGCACAATCTGAAGAAACCTCTTCTTTTTGCAGACGTATCACAGTGGCTACTTTGGATTCTAGAACGTTCTAAGCCTGAGGGCCCTTAAAGATCTACCAGATCCAACCCCCTCATTGTTTTCCCAATGAGAACATTGCAGTCCCTCAGAGTTCATTCAGTCTGTAATTGGCCTTCCAGGGGACCTGATTCCCGGGTTCTCAGTTCCTAGTGCAGTCTCCATTCTGCCTCCCTTATTGTCCCTCTGGGGAATTGGCAAGGACAGTGACAGAGAGGCCACACTTCAACTCAGTTGGTAATTGTGGGGGTTCAGCGTGATAGCATTAAAGCCCTGGCCAAGATAACGTGAAAAGAGAGCTTCTTTGGACGATCCAATCAGAGTAAAGGGCCAAAGGAAAGGGCACTTGATCCAGAAAGAAGCCAGTTTACATTGTAATATATAAGCAAGCAAAAGGACTGTGTAGAGGGGGGGCTGTCTCCAAGTCAGGGCCACAGAAGAAAATGCTTTTTGCCGATTGCTCTAAATATTCTGCAGCCTTGGAAACTGGAATTTGAATGAAAAGGAAGGCTCACTTGGGATCATCTCCAATATATCTCCAGGACAATCCCCTTCCATCCCTGGGAGTCCTAGTTTCCGACTGGACTGACTCTGCAAGAGTTCTATATTGTAAAGAATGGTCTGCACACCTTCCTGATAATGGGTGAGTCAGTGAGCTCATTTGGAAAAACTTGAACAGCTCAAACGTAAGAGGAGTCACCTGCGAAAACCAGATCAGAGGGCTAGAATTGCAAAAGCAAGCCTTGGCCTTTGTGCCTCAAGGATATGAATTGGAAAAAATGTCTTCTCTTCTCCTGTGGAGGGATTCACACTTTTTTCTATACCTTCAGATAAAGCTTTTGTATTTTCTTTCTTTCTGTCTGTCTGTTGACAGAACCCAATTTTCAAGGATGGCCATCCTCAAAGTACAGCATGCTTTCAAAAGCAAGAGTGTATTATCCATCCATAGGTTCGACAGTTGCTGTGTTTGGGGAACAACTTGCCCAAACTTTGCCGGCTTTTCGTATGTTCTTCTTCCTGCTCTCCCAATTGTCAACATATCATTTACTGAGCAGCGATTCTTGCAGTACCAGTTTAATTCCATTTGTTTTCCATCTTTTATCTCAGGATTATCTATTATGAATTCATAATTGTAAGGTTTTAACCTGTGTTGAAAATTCCTGAAATTTTTCCCCCAAAAAAAGGTCCCTTCCCTTCTCTTTCCAATTCCAGTATGGAGAAGTGAATGTAAACTGTACAGTAAATAACAGTATTAAGCCAAAGAAGCTGGCTAAGACTGGTTGGTTAAAAAAAACCTAGGGAAACCCTTTATTACAGTTTTATTGTTTATGATAATCTGTGTAGATAATCATCACTAAATAAATGACATATCTTTCTGAATAGAAATGGGTGTCCTATTGAAACAACTCTTTCTGCGCTTCACAGGGAAAGCTGATATTTTGTCCGTGACACACTCAGAATAAGAATACAGATAATGAAATAGACACTCTGGGAGTATGGCCTTACAGCTCCATGCAAACGGAGAGAATTTGGAATTGTTTCAGAGAGAAAGTAATTGTTTGCAGTGCTCAGTAATGTGGGTAAAGTGATAGCAAATTATAGTGCTTTCAGTTAGTATTAGGCAATCACATTTTTGATGACCAATCAGTGGAAGGTAAGTTGTGATTGCCCCCAGTTTCTCAGTCCTAATGATTAAGGGGGATGGGGGGGGGTGATGTCTTGGCTGCAAATCAAGTATTAGACCAGCATTTTGATTAGCTAGGTAGTTGGAAGGGCGTGCACACTCTAATTAAAAACAGGTTGGAGAATTTTGGGGGCTGTTGGAAAAAGTGTAGATTATTTTCCAGGTTCACACATAACCAGTCTCGGGTCTTTTCCTGATGTCTTCATGGTTCTTAATAGCCTTTTCAATGAAAGGACTGTCTACGGCCCATATCGTCACCTTAGCAGCCCAGTATACCCCTACTTGAGCCGTGTAACCAGTATTTCACTTGTGTTCTGAAATGTCTTCCAAAGAAAGTCATGCCTTTGGAGTAAGAGGGAATTATGTCCTGGAGCAGTTTCTCTTGTGACTCTGATTATAGGAGCCTCCAACTGTTATTTCTAAAGGTTCATTTACCACGTTTAAAATCTTTTTAATGATAATGATACAAAGAAGCTCTACAGATGCTACCCTTAACTGTAGCAAATAAAAGAAAATGAGTTAACAGATACTGGAGGTTACCTTATCTCCAAAACCAGACCCATAACAGAAGATGGCAAGCGACGGAGAGGAGTTTACATGAGGGACTATTTTCGGCAGGGAATTGGCCCGAGACGGGGCACACGATTCAGTTTTGTTTAAACAGTTTAAAGGTGATACTTGGTTGTTTTTCTGATTACATCCTAACCCCCAATAATCCGCTTGCATTTCTCCTATTAAATGTCAGGTATTATTTGGACCCCCTGGGTCTAAATGGATTGTAGCGTATTTCCAGTGACCACTTGCATGTGAGAAATGTTGTAAAAACCAGGTATGACTGGAAAAATCCTTGGGCTGGTCATGTAGCGAGAGCGGGATGTAACAGATGGATGGTCCTGGAATATTAAGTGCATTGGTACGGTCTTGGAGCTAGACCTGGAAGGAGCTTTACTGAGTCCAAGAAAGGTTAAGCCACCCACCCAAGGCTGTACTAAGTTCTAGAGGCAGGACTTGAACTTTGGGCATGGGACTCCTGGGGTTAGCACTCTTTCCACCTCACAATACTACCCGATAAATTTTATGTGAAAGAGTTATGGAAAGATCTGAACAAGAACCTCCCAATTAGAAAAGAAGGCATGATGGACTCACCACCTTTGCCAGAGTAAGGAAGGATTGGCCAGATCGGTGAGATACGTACGTAGAAGCAATTTGTGACCACTAAGGGAGCTGAATCACCCAATAACGTTTGCTTTTTGCTTTGGGGTCAGCTCTGGCAGGCTTTAGTAATGCTTTCCACCTGCTACCAGGGTGGTAGCAAGTGGAAACCAAGTATCACCTTTAACATATCGACCTTTAGGGTCTGTATTAAAAAATAGCTCATCTGGTCAGAAAAAGCCATTGGGGGATCATAGACCATATCTAGAGTACCCAACCTTGCCCAAGTAGTAAGTAGCTATTTCCCAATCAATGGTGCCTTTCTCTTCCAATGTACCCCCCAGGAGTCCCTACATTAATAAACACACTTCCCTTCTAGACCTGGTCCTTCCATGTTTCCATCTTACTGTGCTCACAGACTATGGATGGCCCTTGCTTTTCTCATTCTCCCTGACAAGAGGCAGTAGGCCTGGTCTTTGTTTTTCCTCATCATTTCTGAGCCAAACAAGTACCCTGTGAGGTAGGTGCAACGGGGAATGAGGAAACTAAGGCACAGGTTGTGAATTGTCCACAATGCAAAGGTAGGATTTGGAATGGAGTAGTCCAATGCCCTAACCACACCACTTTGTATGTACGTTGCCATCTCCTCACTTTAACATCCCAGTTTATCTGTTTTCTGAACTTCTTTCTTTCATCTTCATACATGATGCCCCCATCCTCTCATTGCCCAGTCCCTTAGCCATCCCATTGCTGTCCTGAAACCGATCTCACCCTGAGATCACCAAGCAGCTCTTTTAAAAAAACTTTTGCACTGATATTTGGGGTTTTCACATCACCTTCATTTCCAAATACCAAGAGAGCCAGTGATCTCTTAACTGCATAATAAATATGTTGACTTTCTCTCAGTTCTCATCCTACCTGAGCTATGCAATTTTGCCAGGCCCCCCTCCCACTAGATTGACCCTTCTAGATATTCTCCTTAGCTTCTGTGAGCTTGCTCTCTCCTCATTCTCCTCCCCGCCTAACCATTCTTCTGGCTTCTTTGCTAGATTGTCATCGACGTCCCATCCACAAAACTTGGGTGTTTTCAATAGCTTGGTTCCTGATCTTCTTCCTCAATCCTGTCTTTTGAAAAAAAATCCTTACCTTCCATCTTGGAATTCCAACTAAGTGTTGGTTCCAAGTAAGGGCTAGGAAATGAGGGTTAAGTGACTTGTCCAGGGTCCCACAGCTAGGAAGTGTCTGAGGTCAGATCTGAACCCAGGACCTCCCATCTCTAGACTTGGCTCTCAATCCACTGAGCTGCCCCTCCTCAATCCTATCTTGTTGATTAAACCAACTCTCATGGATTCAGTGATCACTTTGGTGTGGATCATTCTCAAGGAAATATGGCCAACCTAAAGAATTCCTGCCAGTCTTGTGCTGTCAGCTACCTGCCACACATCACCCAGATGACCTAGAAACATCTCATATCCAACCTGTCCACAGTGGAACTCATGACCTTCCCCCCCTTTTTCTGAGGGTATCACCATCCTAGTCACCCAGGTTTGACTTCCCTGTCCATCATTGAGTTGCTAATCCTATTTCTTCATATCTTGCATCTCTTCTTCCCTCACACTGTTCATCACTGTTTCTTACCTAAACTGCTTCAGTTGGCTCCTTAGGATCCCTTCTTCAATGCATCCTCCCAACAACTGCCAAATATTTCTGAAGCCCAGATCTGACCTCTTCAGTGGCTCCCATTACTTCTAGGATAGAATCCAAACTTGGCCCATCATTTCAGGCTCTCCATCTGGCTACATCTTACCTTTGTAGCCTTTTTCAAATGTTACTCCCTTCCCATACTCCACATTCCAGCCAAACTGACCTATTAGCGATTTCCCAGACCTAACATTCCATCTCCTGCCTCAGCTTTTATTCCCCATTTCAAGAATGTACTCCCTCTTCACCACCCCTTCTCCCCCAATTATCCCTAGCTTACTTAAAGGCTCAGGTTAGGTGACACCTCATAAATAAAGCTCTCCCCAGGCATGGATGTGGGCTCCCTTAAATTACCTTGTCTGTATATGTGCTCATGCAATTACAGTAGGAGCTTCTAGAGATCGAAGCCTAACACACACAGTAGGTGCTCAATAAATATTGAGTTCATTCTTAGTCTATAGTCAGTTGCCATTTTACAAGCTGAGAACAGAAGTTAGTTCAACAAAGTTATGAACCCTTTTGTTTGAAACCAGGCTAATAAGTTAATTAAAGGCAACCTCAACTTTTCGCTCCCCCTAGAAAAGAAGGAAACTTTAAGCCCCTACTATGTGCTGGGCACTGTGCTCTCTGAACTAAGGATGTTGGTGATTGACTTGTGTTCCATTTGACTGAATTCTAACCAGAGAAGCTTCAGCCCGTATTTGCCATTACTTGGTTACATTCCTGATACTTGTCATCAAATGACTCACCGTACTGGGATGAGATGGAGGCTCTAATCTAGAGGACTGTAATCATGTGGTTTCCACCATGTCATGGGGCCATCCCCTGCCCTCCTTAGCAGCTTCATTGATCTAGTTGATTCCCTTTAGCATGCCATACATGAATATCATTCTGGCAAAGCCCAGGATCTGTAACATTGTCTTGATTCTTCTTTCCACCTCAAGTTTCAGATTGAATTTGGTCTCCGAAGGTGGAACTCCTGCTGGCTTCCACCCACGCGTCATTCTTAGAACATCTTGGGGTATCCTCCCACTTCTTCCTGTAGGGACTCCAGCAGGATAGCACTTGTGAACATACCAGAGCCCCGTACCAACTTTCCTCATGCCCTCCCTTTTCCCCGTGTTTGTCAATCACTGCATTTAACAGCTTTTAGTGCCTACTACATGGTATGGAACATTTGGGCCTATAGGGGAGTTCAAAAAGGGAATGACATAAAAGCCATGAGAGGAGAGCTGATGCACCCATCCAACAGAACTTCTTTCCTTCATCTTCCTCCAGCACCTGTAGCCATTTTGCTGCAGTTTGGAGAGAATTCCTAGGATGGGGGGCTTGGGAAAAGGGTGGAATGGACCTATTGGCCTAAGTTAGAGTCTTCCTTTCCTGCCAAGTTCAGTATACAAGCTTATGAATACTCGTGACATGATGCTAATGATCATGATTGCAGCCAATGACAATGGAAAGGCCCTCCAGTGACTTAGGCCCAAGATCTCTAGAACGTGTATGCCTGTTGCATGAGTGGCACCCATGAAATGTTCAGATAACCAGAGGAGGGATTCCAGCATTTTGGTTGGATTGTCTTGGCAGATTAAACAGAATCTTGGTGTTACAAGGGACCTCAGGAACATTCTAGTCCACACCATGTTCTCCAAGGAATCCTCTTTACAATATCCCTGATGACTGATTAGCCTTTGCTGCAGGACTTCTCTGATGCCAAACTACCTCTCAAGACAGCCCATTCCACGTTGGCATACCTCTTCATTGTTGATAACCTTGCCTTACGCTGATTTCAACCTGCCTCTTTACAACATCTTTTCCTATTTTTCTTAAAGCAAGATATGGGTAGGAATCACACAGGATGAGAATTCAGGGACGGGTGCTGATGTGGGCACCCCATTTCTAGCCCAGAAGTCAAATAAATGACATCAGGAAAAACACATGTGACTTTGGGCAAGACACTTACATTCTCTAGGCCTCAGTTTCCTAATCTGTCAGAAAAAGAAATTGAATTCAAACTCTCAGGTGCTTTCCAACTTCTCTGAGTGAGCACTCAAAGGAATGAGATGAGAGAAACATTAAACTCTGAATGTATCCCTAAAATGGTGGTCTGATTACAGCTCATGGAACAACTTAGTCTGAATTGCTGTGGCTCAAACTAAGCATGACTTGACCACCAACCCTCTCTCTACACCCAAATTACTCCTGAGGTGCCCATCCATTGCTAGACCCATACATGAAGCCTCTACAGTACTGGTGTCCTACTGTCGGAGCTTTCAATTAGCCAGGGTTACTGCTAGGCCTCAACATTAACAAAGTATTTGATCAAGGGTTATCCTTATGGATAACATGAGGCCTTTAGTTGGATTCAGGAACATAATGAGTTACCAGACCCAAAGAGCAGCCATTAATGGATCGATGCCAGCTTGGATTGCTGTTTCCACTGCAGTGTGCCAAGCACTGAGCTAGGCCCTGGCGATACAAATGGAGCAATTTCTGCCTTCTAGGATCTTAAAGAGGAAGATAAGCACATATAGAATTACGTGCGGGATAATAATCAACTTGTATTTCCCAGTGTTCTATTGGGGACCCTTTTCTCTTTTTCCTCTGTCCTCAGTTTGGGTAACCTTAGCAGCTCCCATGGATTTAACTATTTTCTCTGCAGATGACTCCCAGATCCAGGTGAGCCTCGAGGCAGCTAAGGTGGTTGTGATAGAGAGGGCCTAGACTCAAGAAGACTTCAACACGTACTAGCTGTGTGACCCTGGGCAAGTTACTTAAATCTCTGTTTGCCTCAGTTTCCTTAACTAAAATAGAAATGATAGTAGCACTTGCCTTACAGGGTTGTTTCAAGGATCCGAAGACATAGTATTTTAAAGCAGTCAGCACAGTTCCTGGCACATAGTAGGAGATTAATCAATATTTCCCTCCTTCCATGTCTGGCCCTGGCTAGTCCTCCCTTTCCCTTCCCTCCTCCCACAGTTTCAGTCAACGTATCTGAGACTGACCTCATGATATTTCCTCCTAACCCCTCTCCTTTTCCACACTTGGCTATATATGTTGAAGTCACCACCATGCTGCCAACGTCTCAAGTTTATAATCTCAATTTATCCTCAAGTCTTCAGCCCGCATGCCCAGTCAGGTGACAAATCTGGCAATTTCTCCTTTCAGGACATCTCTTGCATCTGACCCCTTCTTTCTCCTCACACTGCTCACCACTATGGTTCAAACCTTCATCTCCCCTTACCTAGATTTTTGCAACAACTTCCTGGTTTGTCTTGCGCCAAGTCTCTCTCTACTCCAGGTCATCCTACACACTGCTGCCAACATAATTTTCTTTTTATGCAGATTAAGCCATGTGCTCTGATTACTCAACAAACTCCAGAGGCTTCCGAGTGCCTCTAAAATAAAATTAAAACCCCTCTGCTTAGTTTTCATATCCCTGCAGAACCTGGCCTCAACTTACTTTTCTGGCCCTGTCGTACATCAGTCTTTCCTCCTACACTCAGATAGAAGCCAAATTGGCCTTCTCTCTGTTCCCCACTCCTAACACTCCCTCTCATCTCTGTGCCTTTGCACTGGCTGTCTCCTATGTCTGGAATGCCCTCTTTAAAAAAATCTTTTAACTTATTTTTTGTTATATTTTTAGTTCCAAGATTTCTCCTTCACTCCCTCACTACCACGAACAAGAGAAGACTATCAGTCGATAAAAAATAAATGTGTGTGTATGTGCAAGTAAAACCATACCATGCATATACTTCTATTTATCTGTTCTTTGGAGGTGAACATTCAGTTATTCTTCATACAGCACTACAGTTACTGTTGACAGTGTTTTCTTGGTTCTGCTGATTTCACTCTTCGTTATTTCATGCAAATCTTTCCATGTTTTTCTAAAATCTACCTGCTTATCATTAGCCTAATAGTATCCCATCACAGTCTTGCCATAACTTGTTCAGCCATTCCCCAATTTATGGGCATCCCCTCAATTTCCAGTTCTTTGCTACCACAAAGAGAGCTGCTAGAAATACTTTAAAATATATGCGTTCTTTTCATTTTTCTCTAATCACCTTGGGAAACAGACCTAATAGTGTATACACACTTTTGTAACTCTTTGGGCATAATTCCAGATTGCTCTACAAAATGGTTGGATTAGGACAGCTAAGTAATTCAGTACATTCAGGCCAACCCTGGAGATGGGTTCAAATTTGACCTCGGATACTTCCTAGCTGTGTGACCCTAGATAAGTCACTTAACCCCAGTTGCCTAGCCCTTTTCCACCCTTCCGCCTTGAAACCAATACTTAGTATCAATTCTTTTTTTTAAACCCTTACCTTCCGTCTTGGAATCAATGCTGTATATTGGCTCCAAGGCAGAAGAGTGGTAAGGGCTAGGCAATGGGGATCAAGTGACTTGCCCAGGGTCACACAACTGGGAAGTGTCTGAGGTCAGATTTGAACCTAGGACCTCCCATCTCTAGGCCTGACTCTCAATCCACTGAGTTCACCAGCTGCCCCCCTTACTATCAATTCTAAGAGAGAATATAAGAGTTCTTTTTAAATGGTTTGTTCAGTTCAGTTTCACCAACAGTGTACTAGTGTCCCAATTTTTCCACATCCCCTTTTTTCCCCTCTATCATTTTAGCCAATCTGATGGGTGTGAGATGATATTGCAAAGTTGTTTTAATTTACATTTCTCTAATATTTAGAGCATTTTTCACACAACTTACATATAGCTTTGGTTTCTTCTTCCAAAAACTTCCTGTTCATATCCTTTGACCACTTACTAGTTGAGGCATGACTCATTATTATAAATTTGACAAAGTTCTCTATATATTTGAGATACAAGACCTTTATCTAAGAAACCGTCTATAAATTCCCCCCCCCCCAATTTTCTGCTTTCCTTCTAAATCTTGGCTACATTGGTTTTATTTGTAGAAAACCTTTTAAATTTAATGTAATCAAAATTATACATTTTATATCTCACATGCTCTTTCTCTTGTTCATAAATTCAATCCATAAGTGTGATGGGTAATATGTTCCATGTTCTAATTTATTTATAACATCTCCCTTTATATCTAGGCCATGGATCCATTTCGACGGTATCTTGGTAAATGAAGTAAGAATTGGTCTGTGTCTAGTTTCTGCCAGACTGCTTTCCAGGTTCCCCACAATTTTTACCAAATAGTGAATTCTTTCCTGAAAAGCTTGAATCTTTACATTTGTCGAACACAACGTTATTATAATCATTATTAGTCTACTCTGTTACACTGATCCACCTTTCTATTTCTTAGCCAGTACCAGATAGTTTTGATAACTATTGAAGATGTAGCACTGTTAAAGCTCCTTCCCTTATATTTTTTCATTAATTCCTTTGATATTCTTGGCCTTTTGTTCTTCCAAATGATTTTTGGTTTTTTTTCTAGCTCAATAAAATAATTTTTGGATAATTTAATTGAGATAGCATTGAATAAGCCTATTAGATATTGTCATCTTATTATATTGGCTCTGCTAATTTATAAACAATATTTCTCCAATTATTTAAATGTCCCTTCAGTTGTATAAAAAGTATTTTAGAATTATATTCATGTAGTTCCTGGGTTTGTCTTGGCGGATATCCTCCCAGGTATTTTATGCTCTCTGTGGTGATTTTAAATGGGGTATCTCTTACGATCTCTTCTTGCAAAGGATTGTTGGTAACATATAGAACTGCTGATGATTTATGTGAGTTTATTTTGTCTCCTGCAACTTTTGTGAAAATTATGGTTTCAACTAGCTTTTTAGTTGAATCTCTAGGATTTTCCATGTATACCGTTATAATGACTGCAAAAAGAGAGTTTTATTACCTCATTGCTCGCTCTGATTCCTTCACTTTCTTTTTCTTCCATTATTGCTATTGCTAGCATTTCTAGTGTAATACTGAAAAATATTGGTGATCATGGGCATCCTTGTTTCGCTCCTGATCTTATTGGGAAGGCTTCTAGCTTATCCTCTTTACAAATAATGATCGCTGATGATTTTAGGTAAATGCTTTTCTTATCATTTTAAGGAAAAAGCCATTTTTATACCATGCTTTTTCCTTTTTTGTACCTGTGCTTTCAAGTATATTTAGTAGGAATATTTAGTGCATTTTGTCAAAAGCTTTTCAGCATCTATTGATATAATCACAAGATTTTTGTTACTTTTGTTATTGATATAGGCAATTATGTTAATAGTTCTCCTTATATTTAGCCATCCCTTCACTCCTGGTATAAATCCTGCTTGGCCACAATATATAATCTTTGTAACATATTTTTGCAATCTCCTAGCTAGAATTTTTGCATCCATACTCATTAGTGAAATTAATCTATACTTTTCTTTCTCTGTTTTTGATCTTCCTGGGTTAGTTATCAGCTCCATATTTGTTTCATAAAAGGAATCTGGTAGGACTCCTTCTTTGCCTATTATTATTCCAAATAGTTTATATAGCATTAAAATGTGTTGATCTTTAACTATTATATAGAATTCACTTATAACTCCATCTGGTCCTGATTCTTTTTTCTTAGGAATCTCATCGGTGCCCTGTTCAATTTCTTTTTCTAAAATAGGTGAATGGTCAATTATTTTTATAATGAGATAGCTAACATTCTCTTTTATTTGTTCATTCTTTTGATTTTTAAGTTGTTATTTGGTGGTGTCTCATCAAGTCCTTAATTTATCCTTGTCTAATCCAATTTTTGAAGAATTATTTTCTTCTGTAAGTTCTTAGATCTCTTGGTTAACTTTCTTTTCATAATTTTCTTGATTGTCTTATTTTACTCTTTTTTTCCCCTAATTTTTCCTCAACCTCTCTTATTTGTTTTTTAAAGTCCTTTTTAAGCTGTTCCAAGAACTCTTTTGGGCTCCTGACCACTTTACATTTTTCTTTGAAGCTTTAGAAGTAGTTGTTTTGACTTCACTGTCTTTTTCTGAATTTGGACTCATGCCTTAGTCTGTGAATGACCTTAAGAATTCCCCTCTTCTGAGGGAGTCCCTCAGGCTACCTGTTGCTAAGATCAGAGTTAGCTTAACTCTTTGCCCTGGAATGGAAACCAGAGATTCCACTCTCCTGGGAGTGACCAGAGCCAGCAGGGCCCCACCCCTGGGACCAACCACACTCACCTGAGTATGCTCTTGTCTGACTAGAAGCCACAGCCTGGGACCCCATATGATCAGCCCACCTGCGCCCTGCATCCTGTGCTATTGGAGGGGACCCTATCACCTTCTCTTGGTCAGCCACCTCACTCCCACCAAGTCTGTTTTAGCCTCCACAACTGCCCCCTCACCCTTGTTTGTGGATTTTGAGGTAACGGCAGGCAGCCGGGAGGCACCAGCACTTTGGGAGATGTCTATCCCGAGCATTGCCCCAGAGGTGAGAGCTTGTCCAAGACTGGCTAACTACCTTACCCAAATTCTAATGACTTCTGCTGCTCTAAAATTCACTTCAAGACACTATTTTAAGTTATTCATGGAGGAATATGGGATATAATATAATTTCTTGCCATATTCAGACACCTTCCCACAATTCCTCTTTACCTCCATCTTAAAGAATGTCTTTCTTCCTTTAAGATTCACTCAGATCTCATCTTCTGCATGAAGCTTTTCCTTATTCTTTGCCTAGCAGATAAATATATATAAACTTTATCCTGCATCTCTTTTTCTTTCTACTTCTCTCTCCCAATAAAACAAAAGGGCCTTGCAGGCAGGGATTTTTTTTTCCTTCTTCCTACTTCTATTCTCAATGCGTGGTGCAGTGGTTGCCACTTAATAATTACTGCTTAATTGATTATCAATAGAATATGCAATAGGTTAATGCAAGATGGCCTTAAGACATGGACTAAGTATGCATTGCTAGTGTAGCAATGGGTTACAAAGCATGACAGACAGGTCATGAGACACAGAATCCCAGAGGTGGCAGGGGAAAGGTTCGAAGCTATTGAGGAGACTGCTGGACTCACTTGGGGGTCCGCAGCTGACAGAGAAGCTGGAGGTTGCAGATCTGAGCTCTCGTGGACACCTTTGGACCATCTCCCAAGCAGCCCTCTGAAGCAAGAGTGAATAGGAGTATCCCACTACCCTTCGGTGGACTAAGGGAAAAGATTGGGAGATTTCAGCCATCCTCTGGACCTCTGAGGACTTTCCGCCTAGACAGCTGCATCTACCTGCCAAAGACTCTATATGTGAGATCTCAGGTTTCTGTTTGGACCGGCCCTTAGGAGTTTATTGCAGTTGAGATAGTATTATTAAATAGGGGGTTAAACTAGGGTTTTACGCAGACACATCTCCCTTTCCCTCTTCTCTCCCTTACCACTCTGTTAAAATAAAATCAAAATCTTTATTTGTTATACCCTCTGTGTTTCCTCCCTAAACCCCTCCAAATCTATGTACACTTTACATCAGGCATGGCCAGTGTCTGAATTTGTTTTGTCTCATTATGCATGTTTTTGACAAAGATTTTGTGCAAGGCGGGCTGTCAAAAGGAGGGGTTCACCAGGCCTTTGAAAGGATCAGATATCTGCAATGCACTTAGCACAGTGCCAGGCACATAGTAGGTGCTCTCTAAATGTTTATTCCCTTCCCAAGAAGGAGAAGAGAGAATCATTGGGGCATCTTTATTAAAAATACAGAGAGGAGAAGGAAGTCCAGAAAGAAGCACAGATAAGCAGGACAGCTTTGAAAGCTATAGGTTGGCCTTCATTTCTTTTTAAGAGAAGAGCAAGCTGTACATGCTAGGAAACCACGGTTTGACGTCTGGTCTCCTTTCTGTTTTAAGGATATACAGATGCTCATTGTATCCAGAATAAAAGTGACATTTAAAGAGTTGAAATGTAGTTGGAGAGGGAGGAGGGCACCAGTTGGTGGAGGTGGACAGGATTCGTGAAAGGCTTCATAAAGAAAGCTTGCGTTTAAACTGCATCATGGTGGAAGAGGTTTTATCCAATGACCACAATAAATGGAGAGGCAAGGTGGCCTCATTTTTATGAGTCCTGGGCTTGGACTCAAGAAGTCCTAGGTTCAAATTCTGCCTCAGACCCTTATTAGCAGTGTGTAAAGTGAGAACCTCAGGGGGCTTCGGCCACACCTTAGGACCAATCTACTTACTGTCAGAGGCTTGTTGTCATCTCCCTCCTGTGAAGGAATTCCCACATAAGGAATTCCCCACCCTGACAAAATCATGGTACCTCTGAGAGATGGATAAAGGGCATAGAGATGATCTGATTTGCAGGTGACACAGCTGGATGCGAGGGTTTCTAATGGGAATAGATGAGAAGTCGTAAAATTTGGGTTTTCAAAATCAACCTTGCAAATACAAGCTAGGCAAGGCTTGGCTAGCCTACAGCAATTCATCTGAAAAAGATCTTGGGGATTTTGTGATCTGAAAGGTCAATATGAAGCAGTAGTGCCATGTGGCAGCCGAGAATATGAACGGGCAGCGTATGGCTTCATGAAGAGGCCTAGTACCTTTCGTTGACACTGCTGGGAAAGCTGGAGAGTAGCCTTGTAGAAACTCAGCCTAGTCCAACTAGTCTAAGACTAATACTAAGTTCCAGTGGATCCCTGGCTTAGCCTTCACACACCAAATAGAGGAACAAAAACATGTTCTGGTTGGCATTCGAAGCCCTTCAGAATCCAGACCCCTTTTACTTTTCCAGTTTTCCTATACTCCCCAACACATACTCTTCCAACCAGCGCCACTGGCCACCTGGCCGATCCTTGAACAAGACACTCCATCTCTCAGTTCTGGACATTTTTTCTGGCTGTCCCCCATGCCTGGGATGTTCTCCTTCCTCTGTTCTGTCTCTTGGCCTCCCTGGCCTCCTTTAAGTCTCAACTAAAATCCTTGCCTTCCCCAACCTCTTAATTCTAATGCATTTTGCTAGTGAGGCTGTGACTTGGCCTGAATATTTTAGAAAACAATTTGAAATTATGTCTCAGAAGTTGCTAAAATGTATGCCTAGCAATACCACTGCTAGGCCTCTACCCCTAACAGATTAAAGAAAGAGGGAAAGGACCTATATGACTGAGCATACTGCTCTTTGCAGGGACAAAGAACTAGAAATTAAGGGATCACCTATCAATTTTTTTAATAACCCTTACCTTCCATCTTAGAAGCCATACTAAGTATTCATTCCAAGGCAGAAGAGTCATAAGGGCTATGCAATGGGGGTCAAGTGACTTGCCCAGGGTCACACAGCTAGTTGGAAGTATCTATCAATTGGACAAATTATGGTATATGAATGTAATGGAATATGAGTTCTCTGTAAGAAATGGTGGAAAGAATGATTTCAGAGGAACCTGGGAAGACTTGTATAAACTGTCAAGTAAAGGGAGCTAAACCAGGAGACCATTTCATCCAACCACAACAACACTGTAAGCATAATTTTACTGAAGAACTCTTATCATAATAGTAACTGACCATGATTCCCAAAGACTGACTGACTGTATGTAGATTCTTCCCCCTCCTGAAAGGGAAGTTGGTAAATTTATGGTTGGACTGAATATTTAATTGGTCTGCCCACTCTTTCACATGAGGGTCACAGACCTCAATGTATGAAATGGGTGTTCATACATTTTTGTGGTTGAAATCCAAAATGAGTAGATCTCCATACTCAACTTTAAGTACTGTGCTTTACACTTTGGGGATTAAAATCTAAAAATAGACAAGGGATTACAACTTAATCTTCACAATCAAGGAAGAGCTAAGTCACACAGTTAATTAGAGACTAAGATGAAATTTGAATTCAGGACTTCCTAACTCTAAGCCTGGAGCTTTAGCCACTGTGTTACCTCGCTGCCATGTAAAGATCAACTGATGGAACTAAGGGTGTTTAATGTGGTGATGAGAAGACTGAGGAGACCATGGAGAACCACCACACATGGAAGAGAGATTCGGCTTGTCCTCCTTGATCCCAAAGAGTAAGGCCAAGAGCATGGAAAAGCTTCCTGCTCTTTCCCTCTCTTTGTATTCCCAGGGATACCAAGGCACTTTGGAAGTGGCCCATAGGAAGCACTTAATCCATGCTTCTTTACTAACAATTAGAGCTATCCATAAGCTATAGAGGGGTGCTAGAGGGCTTCAGGAAGAGTCTAGGTGATCCATGGGCCATTATGTTGCTGAGGGGATTCTCACTCAAGTAGGGACTGGACTAGGTGGTCTCCGAGGTTCCTTCTATCTCCGATGTTGACATGGTGGCTAAGATCTGGGAACTAAGAGAACTAAGAAGAATCTCAGCCTCTGCTTCTGCCCACGTACAACACTGGATACTCCCAGCAGGATCCCTGTGTCACCTGTGGCCTTGTAAAGCCTCTTTGTGGGCTTCTCTGGTTTCAAAAACTGTAGAGTAATATTCATGTCCAACCTTTATGCGAAATCTCTGCAGAGTTACGCTGTCTGCACAGGCCTAGGGTCATTGATTCTCCGGCTGTTTGGGGCAGAACACATGGTACATTCGTGTATTTTTCAGCCTCTGCTGCAAAGAACAAAACAACTGGCTGACTTGCTCTCTGTGGCCATTTGTGCAACCCTTCTAATTTTATGTTTGAAATTATAGTGAATGCTCTAAGAAGTGGTGATTAACATTTGCCTCTTAAAGCTACTTGAGGAAATTAAACCTCAGACTCATTTTATTGACAAGACTTAGCCCAGATGTTGCACAGGTTTCCAGTGGACTCTTGGTGGTGAGCCACCAGTGGGAACATTTCATGTTCTAGGGCTAGCCAATTACCTGGCTATTTATGCGGTAATGTTACTTACTCTAAAAGCAGTGGGGGCCAAGAAAATACCAGTTACCTCGTCTACAGGACCTTCGGCTTCTCCCTGTGTCCAAACCAACCCTGTGAGGCAGGTAGTCTAAAGACCTGAAAAGCAGAACTCGTGAGTTGGACAGGCCTTCAAGGGCCACGGCGTCCAGCAGACTCAACAATATCCCCACTCAGCTGGAAATCCTCCAGTGAGGGGCAGCCAAGTACCTTCAGAGGCAGCCCTTTCTTTTCTTTGGACATAGGGAAATTGTTCTTGTGTTAAGTCTGGATTGGCCCCTATTAAGTAAGGCTTCATTCATTGCTCCTGATACTGCTCTTTGGCTCCAAACAAAGCCACAGCTCGCTTCTACATGACAGCCCACCCTTCACATACTTAAAAGAACTAGTGTATCCTTTCTCCTTACCCCCAAGGCCTCTCTTCTGAAGACAAAACATCCCTAGAGGCCTTTCAACTATACTCACAGGACCTGAACTCGAGGCCCTTTGCCATAACAGTTGCCCTCTTCCTTTTGCTCTCTAGCCTATCAGTGTCCTTTCTCAGCTGTGGCACCCAGACCTGACACAAGATTCCAGATGTGGCTTGAGGAGGACCGAGGACAGAGGGACCACTGCCGACTCCCTATTCTTGGAAGCTCAGCCTCCCTAAATGTAGGACAAGATCACAATCATTTTGGTTTGGTTTGGTTTTTTGCCTGTCACATCCCATTTTGAGCTTGCAATCTATTAAACCCCTGGATCATTTTCTGATCAATTACCGCCTAGCCAGGCCTCTGCCATCCTGTCCATGGGATGTTGGTTTCTTGAGCCCAAATGTAAAGTTTTACATTTATCCCTAGTGAATCGCATCTTCTTCAATTCATCCCAGTACTATAGCCTTTCTAGATCTTTGTGGATCATGACCCTGCCATCGGGTGTCCCCCTACCAGCTCTGTGTCATATGTAAATATTTTGTGTGTGTTGTTTTATTTTATTTTTAAAATTTATTTTTTAATTTGGTCATTTTTGAACATTGTCATCTGTAAATTTGACAATCATGGCATCCCAGCCTTTATCCAAGGCACTAACAGCAAATGTTCAACAGCACAGGGCCAAGCACAGATCTCTGAGGCACTGCACTGGAGACCTCCATCCATATTGGCTTTAAGGTCATTCTATTGGTTCTGGATCCATCCAATTGCATCATCATCTGGTTCACATCTCTCTATCATGTCCACACGAATAGTATGAGATGTTTTATCGAATGCTGTGCTAAAGTCTAGATCAACTCCAGCCCTAACATCCTCAAGTATTTTAGTAACCTTGTCCAAAAAGGAAATAAAGCGAATGTGTCATGCATGACCAGTCCATGATGAATCTGTGCGTTGTAATCACAGCTTCCTTTTCCATTTCTTTAATTCTCTCTTCCACTTATTTCCCAGAAATCCAGGTCAAGCTCATCGGCTTATGTTTTGCATGCTATATATTCTCTTCCTTTTCCTGAGAATCATGACGACACTTGCCCTTCTCCAGTCCTGTGGTGCCTTCCCCATTCTCCACAGCCTTTCAGCTCCTTCATTCAATGACTTAGCCATCACTCCTACCAGTTCTTACACTAGCTGATAGTGTAGTTCATCAGGACCAAGTGACTCGAACTCATCAAGGACCCCTATATGCTCTCTTGCTTCCTCCTTATCTTGGACAAGTTCCCAACAGTTATTTTTGTGCATAATTCCGTGTATGAAAGGCATTCTTTTTTTTAGCTTCCAATTATTTTTAATAACAACAAATGAGTTTGCTTCAATCCTTAAATAATTTTAGAGAATTGGGAGAGTCTAGAAACCATTTAGATTAGTTCCCTCTGTGTAAAATCTCAAAGAAACAAACGAGTTTTTCTTGTGCCACACTAATGATGCCGAAGCAGCCAGGTGTACTAGAAGGAACATTGGCTTGCTTAGGAGTCAGAATGCCTCAGTTCAAATACTGGTGCTGCCATGTGGAAATGATTTCACATCTCTGGGCTTCAGTTTCATCATCTCTGAAATGAGGGCTTCAATCAGATGACCTCTATAATATCTCGCAACTCTGTATGATTTTGTAAGCGACTGTGGTCTTGTAAATGGCATTCTTCCCAAAGAATGTAGAAGCAAAATTAGAATTAAGCAGCCCTGCATCTCTTCTGTTGGCAATTATCCTCCCATCTGTCCCTAGCAGTATTCCTCTTCCTTCTTGGTCCCTCCTTCATCAATAGCATCAATAACAACAAAGATTTTTTTAAAGAACTTAGCTTTCCTTATGAACCTCGCCTCATTCTTTAACAGCCCTGATGCTATTGCTAGAGAACCAAGCCATCCTCATTCATTCTGTTACCTGCACTTGTTCCATCTTTGCTACCCATCTTTTAGAAAGCATTTTTGGTAAATGAGTTCCTTGTGTGTCCCCATGGGTCTCCTCGGACACTCTGGGTTTTCCTCTGTTAGAATTGTTTTTACTTGAGTCTTCACAATTCATTTTTGGGACTTTCCCATCCTTTCCAGATTTACTTCCCTGTTGAATTTTGGTCCATGAGATTTTTTTCCTTCTTTGGAACCTTTTTAAATGGACTTTCCCCGGATCTAGAATGCCTTCCAAGCTATGTGTGGTTTCCCCCTTCTCTAGCACACTTTAGGAGAAAGCTGTCACTTGTCCCAGGACTTCTCATCATCTCCACCCCGGCATCCAATTCTTCCTTGTTAGTGAGCATCATATCTGGCATTAAATTTCCCCTGGTTGACTCTTCCACCTTTTGATGGAAGATGAAGAAACCGAGGCTCAGAGTTGAAGGTGAATCACTCAAGGACTCGGAGGTGGGATCTGAAGCCCGTGTCTTTCCATCGTGCCAGGCCAAACGGTCTCCATGAACAGCTCAATTTGTTAATAAGTCACGTTAGAATTTTGTTTCTAAATGCAAATTTCTAATCAACGTCTTAGAAACACGTTGCAAGTTACAAAAATAACTAGCTGGTGACAAACGTTGGTCATGTAGGTGAATCACATGCATGGTTGTGTAGGAACACTTGGGTTCCAGCCTTTTCCCTCCAATCCCAGAGGAAAACACATTCTTTGCGTTTTTTCTTAAAATATTATTTTTGCCAGTGGAGCCCCACCAGAAGATGCTTCTGTTTGTGCCAGATGGCCATGTAAATTGTTGATAATTAGTGGGGAATTTGATAGGTAATGGCACCTTAGACTATTCCTATGCCACTGTATAGTTGTGGGGACTATGATTCGGTTATGGGGGACTCGGGAGTATAAAATGGCAGCATTGGAGGAGGTGCTAGAATTTTGAACTGAAATGGACTCTAGCAACCACGGAATGCAAGTTTTTTATTGTTCAGAGGAGGTGGTCGAGGCCTCGAGAAGGGAAAATGGTACCAGTGACCTTTTGCCTCCGAGCCTAGAAGATTAAAGCCTCCTTGGGAGGGCCACATGAAAGTACGGTGCTTTGGGGAAGTGCCCGAATCAATTTCAACCTGACCAAGATGTACTCGGTGATAGCACAATGTCAGCTGGGGGTGGGGAACATCAGATCATGGAAATTCAGGTGAGTCATCAGCAGAGTCTAATTGGAAATGAGTTAAACCTTGGGGTGGCTGCTCTGGAGATCAGTGCATCTATTCCAAATGATTCATCCTGTTGTCCTCCATTTCTCAGTAGCTTCTGAAGGTAGACCGTTCTTGTTTGTGCCAATTTTAGCAACCAGAAAGCAGACTCTCAGATGGAGTGAAGGGAGGAACTGACATTGCTGTCGTATTCGGTTTCACGGCCCCTGAGCTGGCAAAAGAGAACCATAGCTGACAAAGAGTAATTTCCTCAGCTAAGATTGTTACACAAAGCATTGTGGGAATCGTTCCAGACATTTGCTGTCAGAAGATCTGAGTTTAGGGCCCTACTCTGCCCCAAGCTATCAGTGTGACCCTGGGCAAGTCACTTCCTCTCTGGGACTCAGTTTCCTTCACTATAAAATGAGAGAAGTTGATCTCGGTGTTCTTTGAGGTTCCTTCCAACTTTGACATTCTATAATTCTCTGATTTGGGGAACTTGGGAGCCACAGTGACTTAAGCTAAGTCTCAGTGAAGGATGATGGTGTTTCTCTCAGCTCCTGACCCTATAACATTATTATCCTTACAAACTACCATAAAATCTGAGGGCTAGAAGAACCTTTAGGGCAGCTAGATAGCATAGCGAATAGATCTCTGGGCCAGGAGTCAGGAAGACCTGAGTTCAAATCCAGACTCAGACAGTAAATGTGTGATCAGGGACAAGTCACTTAACCCTGTTTATCTCAGTTTCTTCATATGTAAAACAAGTTGGAGAAGGACCTAGCAAACTACTCTAGTATCTTTGTCAAGAAAACCCTAAATGGGGCCATCAAGAATCAGAAATGAGTAAATAACAATGAAACAACCCTTAGGTCATAGAATGTGGAAGGTCCAAGAAAGTTTTGGAAACCATATAGTCTACCATATCTCCTACCTTCCCATTTATATATGAGGAAATTGAGGCCCAGAGAATGGAATTGATGTGGCCAGGGTCAAACAGGGTGGGCTAAAACTAGGACTAGAGCCTAGACCTTGATGCCTAGGCATCAGGAAATGTCTGTTTCCTCTACTTTGAAAATTCAACAGGTCTGTGAGGTCATCAGTGTTGGTATTCTCTCCAATGACCCAAATTTCAGGCTATCTATGCCTTCCCATATTTTGTGACTCTGGTCCATGACCTCCCATTATGCTAGAGGCTTTCCTCTGTGCTTCTTAACATTGTATAGTGTGAATCTTGAAAACTACTCAGACTGTACTTTAGAATATTTTATTTAGCTATTTCCTTATTGTAACAATGGAGATACTTGGTCTAACAAGAATCAGGAATGTATTGGGAACTTTTAAAATTACTCCACCCTAATTAGACATATAAAGTTGTAAACTCCTGATTGAACAATGAAGGTACTTAACTCATACCTTATAGTGAAGCTAGAACCTTAAACTAGGTCTATTTTTAGATCTAATACAAAAAGGTATTAAGTACCTGTAAAGGTTAAATTAATCGCAAAAAGGTCAAGTAACTCACAAAAGACAATTTTAATAAAGAAGTGTGAAGTACCTCAAAAGATATAATCTAACCAGAGAAGGTGAGAACTAAAGAGTGGTGAGAACTAAGAATGGACAGTCCTGGAAAAAAGCATCTACTGTGATTGGTAGATGTGAAAATTTAGGGGAGGTGACATAAGAGAAAATTTCTTTAAAAGGAGGGGTAAAAAGTCAGTTTAGGCAATTCAGTTCAGAGATGGTTGATTCTGAACTTAGTTCAGGAGATTGAGTTCAGTGGAGGACTGGAACCCAGTTTGGAGATGGTCTCATGGTGAGTGATAAGACTGACTCCCTTACCCTTAGGCTCAGGGAGGCCACTTTAGCCAAGACCTTTAACTACTGCCTGGCTCAGCCTGAGCCAGAGCAGTTTAAATTAATTCTCTCTCTCTCCCCTTTCCTTAATTCCTTCTCTCTATATTAATTAAAATCTCGATAATTTCCAGCTGACTTGGGTATTTTATTATTTGGGAATCATCCCTGGTGACCAATTATTTAGATTTAAGTCAAAAAACTAAAATTATCCTTACAATAGAGTCCCAATGGAGTCTGTGAGCCACCTATCAGTTATCCCTTCATCTTTCTAGGTAATGCATGCAGCTTCTCTTCGGATTAGATACTTCATGGAGATCGGTCTTTGTGCTGCTTCTGCTCACTTCCTCCCTGTTAGCCTACTCGGGCCACTGGGGTGCCTGCTGCTGTATGCCTTTTGGCTGACCTGTTCCTTTAATTACTTTGAGATCCGGAGATTCCACAATCCTCTGTCATATAACAACACTGGAAAAATATTGATGTTTCAAGGAGAAGCTTGGGGACATCAAAAGCACCCGGCGATTTCCCCAGTGCAGCTGCCCCGTGGATACAAAGGATTTTAGAAACCTTCAAGTGCTATGTAAATGTCAGCTCTTATTATGACCATGGAGTCGTGCCTTCCTTCCCTCACTTTCCACCTGAATTCTAAGTACCAAATCCATGAGCTCTAAAATCACTTCTGTACATGACCGTATCATAGATTTGTGGACAGGGCACTGAAATAGGAACTAGAGAACCTGGCTTCAAATGGCAACTTTGTCTTTGCCTCTTACTACCTGTGTGACCTTGATCGAGTCACTTAACCTCCTTAGGCTTTGGTTTCTCCAACAGCAAAATGGGAAGAGGGATTTGAACTATATGACCTTAGAGGTCTCTATGGG
Source organism: Monodelphis domestica (assembly GCF_027887165.1). Classification (NCBI taxonomy): domain Eukaryota; kingdom Metazoa; phylum Chordata; class Mammalia; order Didelphimorphia; family Didelphidae; genus Monodelphis; species Monodelphis domestica. The sequence goes on from NC_077235.1 coordinate 31,374,152, forward strand.
ATGGTGATTATTGCTTTTCTCCTCCATCTTCCTCCCTGCCTACCCTCTATCCTACCCCACATACTACTTAGGGTTGCCAATCTAGATCTGGAAGGGACCTTAGAGACCAACCCTCCCCCCCTTGAGGAAGAAACTGAAGCCCAGAAATGTTCAATGACTTGCATGGAAGGAGGCAAAACTATTTTTCCTGATTTGAGTCCCTGGTTCTAAGCTGCCAGCCTCTCTGTCTAGAGGCCCCGAACTCTAATATTCTGAGGACATGTTCTTCTTATTTATAGTCATTTATTCATCTAGCCCCCAAATGCCTCCAGCTGGAGATATTTGCCTGGGTCAGAGATGGACTCAATCGGGGGCATTCAGACCAAGTATACAGGGTCAACTCTAGAGACTTGTCTGGGAAAAGAATAAGACTGTATGTTCAAATCCAGTTTGGGCCCTGATCCCCTACTGACTTCAGAGATTTTATATCCTTAGAAGGCAAATCCCCTTCGAAAAGGGTCCATTTTCCAGAAGGCTCTACCTCATGGCCTAGCATCTTGGGAACTCGACCTGCTAGATAGAAGTCACAGAAACCTCAGCATCTCCAAGTCTAAAAGGGCCTCACAGGTCAGCTTGCCCATTTCAGACCTGAATTGGAATCCACATGCAACCTTTCTGGCACCTTCTACTCACAAAGGCCTCAATGATGGGGAGCTCCCTTCCGCCCGCCATAGCTCATACTGCCTTATGAGGAGCTAAAATAGCTCTCCTGTCTACCCATTGCTCCTTGCTCTTCGGCCAAGAAGAACAAGGCTGATCCCTCTTCCAAGTGATAGGCCTTCCCATGTTTGAAGACCTCTCCTCCACCCCCTCAGTCTTCCTTTCTCCAGGCTAAACATACACATTGTCTTCAAGTAATCTGGGGATGCCACCATCTACAACAACTTGTCCTTCTGGTTGCCCTTGCCTGGATGGGGCCCCGCGTGCCAATGATCTTCATTCAACCAGTTGCTGTGTATTGAGACTCTCACGTTGAGTCTAGTATGTGAGCCTGTCCTATGGGGTCCGTCTGGGGGCCAGGTCCTTCCAAAAAGAATATTCAAAGGAGATTAGTGTTTATAATAATTAGTGTTTATAATTGGAGAGAGGAAAAAACTGCTAAAAATGGAAGATTTGGAGTGAAAAGCAAGTTTTGCCTTTTGTTCCTTTTGCCAGAATAGCACAGAGAAGCATCGTGGGCCTGTGAAGTAAGTGATGGAGAACGACAAGAATTGTATCCCGGTCCTCTCTGGAGGACGTAGCTCCTCCTGTTCAAGGACCTCAGCCATATCACTTCGTAGGGGGTATAGCTTCTTCCTTTAAGTTCTAGGATCCAGAGACTCTTAGCAGGTGAAACCGACCCAGTCTAACCTCCTCAATTTGCTGGTGCCCAGAGAGAGAAGGCAGCTTGTTCAATATCACACAGCTATTAGATGGGACAGCCAAGCTTCAGACCCAGGGTGCCCAACTCTCCACCTAGCACTATGTCTATTAAGCCAATCTTGCCTCCTTTCCAGCCCTGCAGGCTGATAAATGGAGTCGTGTGTTCAATTGCACTTGGAGCTCTCTTGGGGGCAATACAATATGTGCTGCCCACCAGTGCTGGTGCCTTTAACTTTCTAATCCAAAGCGCTCTGTTAATGCCAAGCTGACAAGTGCCATGGCTGGACCTAGGAGCCTAAATGTCTAGACTTCCCCCTTCCTCATGTCCCTGGTTTGCCAGGTACCCCCATGCTTTGGGAGGCTAAGGAAGGACATGAAAGTCAAAGTCATGACGTCACATGTAACTGGCCGAGGGCCCTCTGGAAAGAAGGGGCATGGTCTGTTCTGTGTAATGTAGGCTGGGAACCCAGGTGGAGGGCTGGCTGGGAAAAAGCCAGGTGTGGCACTGAGATCTCTGATTATCATCATTCCTTTGGGTGGGGGATGGAGACAGGAGTCTGTAGTCTCAGTCTTTACATCAAGATGGGAACTAGAAGGGCTTACAGAAAGCTGACACCTACCCCCTTGGGCCAAGCTGGGAAGTAGCTGGCAAGAAATTGGAAGTGGGAAGGATGGGGAAGGCGTTGTGTCACCCAGGAGGCAGTCGAAAACTGGTATTTTCAGCCAAGAGGAGATTTAGGGCCCGGCAATGCGATAGCTATCTTCAAGTATCTGGTGGGTTGTTCTAAAGAGGGTACAGCTGGGAAGACCAAGCAGAGGAAGCTACAAGGAAGCAGGTTACACTGTTATATAAATAAGATTTGATAAACAATGCAAGCTGTTGCAAAGGAGAATGGGTAGTGAGCTTCTTGTTTTCCTGGATGTATACAAGGAGAGCTGAGATGACCACTAACACCGCTGGTGGGCTCTGTTTTCCAGGGCTTCTGTGGCAATTCCTCCGCCTCCTCAGCTCAGGAGGGCAAAGTATCACCTCCATCTTCAAGCCAGTTGAGAGTTGTTGCTTGAGGGTTGCTGCGGTGTGTGCACAGCATTTGTTTGACTAGTCCATGGATGCGTGAGAGCTGAATGCTTGATCCCTGACCTGATCCAGTTTCTAATGTCTGCGTGCATGGAGCAGACTCATCTCATCTCCCCTGCTTGCCAACGATGGCCCTCCAGGTCTCGCTTTGCTGCAACAGCATCTGCCTGGGAGGGAGGAGTCTCACTCTGGATAACTTGATTGACCATTTTCGGCATATGTTGGTCTAAATTGGCTGACGATCTCTCCTGAATGAGGTCCAACTCTCTTCAGGCACGTTTCCATCTAGTTAAGTTTGAGGTCTCAAGCTGGGCTTTCTGTTGTCGTTTTGAAAGTATCTCACACTGCTAACAATCTAGGAGAGAGTCTCATTGTCGTCATTGGCTTTTTGGACATACGTCGTGACAGCAGACCCTCAGAGATGAGGGTTGGTTTTTCGTTGGGGGGATTTTTTGCTCTGATTGAGAATGGAAGGGTTGCCTTGCCAGGTCTGTTGGAGACCAAATGTTGCCTCCAGGGCAGGTAGATGTAGGTTGGCCTGGATCTTTTCACTGATGGACACCAAGGAGAGTGACTGCCTCATGGCCCTCCAGTAACCACCAGGAGGTGTTGACTGGAGTACTTGGTCAAGACTTGGGGCTCTGAGAAGGAGGGACCAGGAGCCCAGAGCTAGCGGGGGCACTTGAAGAGAGAGTCTGGGAGCAAGGCTAGGTGGCTGCAGCGAGGCCCTGGGTGGCTGTGAAAGCCATGGGTGGGGAGTGGACGTTGAAAAAAATGAACTAAACCAAAAACTACATTCTATGGATTTCCAGGTCTGCCATTTACTAGCTTCTGTGATCCTGGGCAAGCCATTTTCTCTCTGAGCCTTGGTTCTTTCTCTAAATGAGGAGTTTGGACCCCAAGGTCCTCTGCCTTTTCTGACCCTCAGTTTCTTCATCTATAAAATAAAGGCAGCTGGACTGGATGATCTCCAGACCACCTCTGGCTCTGAGACCGAGAGAAAGAGGAAAGGGAATTGGGGGTGGTCAAGAGAGAAAAGGACAAAGATGAGGAGAACCCAATGCACCTACAAGATAAAAGAAGGAGTGAGTGTGTGTCACTCAGGGTGGAGGAGGCTGAGAAGCAGCTGCCGGGAGCAGACAGCTTGCCACTACATGGGTCTTATATTGTTTCTACACTGAGTACTGGCCATCTGGACCAACATATTGTGGTGTCAAGTAACATAGATGATCAGAGGAGATGCAGTGACAACCAGACATTGACACACTCATTGTATCAAATATCAGATCTGGGGCACAGACAGTCAGCTCTAGGGGTTCTACATGAAATCAGCCCCGCAATCATGTCCCTGATCTTTCTTTAACACCTCTAATTCCCTGGGGTTATTGGTTCCTTGGGGAGGAGTGGATTGGGATGAGATGGAGTGAGTGGGGGCTCAAGCTACTGGCAGAGCTGGTATGATTTCTCAGAATCTGTTACCAGGCCACTCGCTGCTGTTTACCTCAGGCGCAAAGCCTGAGACAGCTTCTGGGGGCCACGTGACTCCTTGTCTCACGAGGCCGGGATCTCTCAGGTCACTTGGCTTATGCTTCCTAGCAATAAGTACAGAAGGTTTTCAGTTCTTTTCCAGACTTTCTTTGTCCACGGGGCCACGATTGCTTGGGACTACCTTTCCACATAAGTGGAAGTGGGTTGGCCTGGATCTTTTCACTCCATTTCCACAGAAGTGGAAGCTTTCATCCCACTGGAAATTCGAACCACATTCCTGGGCCCCCCACCCAGAATCTCCTCACCGTGCCCCCCATATGGATATCCTCTTTCTCCCTTCTGGTTCTCTCTTATACGAGGCCTTCCCCCATTAGAATGTAAGCTTCTTGAGGCCAGGCACTCTCTTGCTTCCCTATATTTATAACTCCAGCATTTACATAGTGCCCGGCACATGATACTCCCCTAATAAATGCTTTCTCTGTCTATCTATCTCCAGGAGTCCTCTCTGTAGGTCAGTCCATGGATGGAGATGCAAGATCGGGCACCCAAATTTTTTGGTGGTTTTCTATGACCTTCTCCCTGTGATGTACTCAAGCTCACACACACACACACACACACACACACACACACAAAGAGGACAGACTAATTAATGTACTTGGGGAGAATTGAAGAGTAAATGATTCAGTGACACCAATCATTGCCATGGTGTTTCCACTGAGGCAACACAGTGTAGGTAATGAAAAAATGCCCAGTTGGGAGTCGGGATATCTGAATATGAGTCCCAATGCTGTCATGAACCGGTTACTTTCTTCCTCTGAGCCTCAGTTTCCCCTTCTGTATAATAAGGCTGGGTCATATGAACCCCAGTTCATTTGAACTCGAACATTCTCTCAGTTCTCTTGGAACCTTCTGAGCCTCTACCTTATTCTCCTCACACCATCCAGGGCTAATATCCTTTGGTGTATGTACAATGGGCTATTTAGAACACAATTAGTTAATTGATTAGTTAATTAATCATCATAATTATATGTTATTATGTATAATATGATAATTAGTTAATTGATTAATGCTATCAGAATTAGCAGCCCAAATCAGAAGGCCTCTCCCATTGCGAAAGGCATGGGTGCCCCTCCCTGGATGGAACCTAAGAAGTTCCTACCTGTCATTCACTGCCTCCAGGGTGCCCCTCAGTTCTTGTTTCCAGCCCCCAGCGTTTTAATGAAGGATCTCATTGGCCATTAACTCCATCCCAAACCTGAAAAGGAATCTCTATCCAAGTGCCTGAAGACCTCCAAGAAGGAAGGCCCCTCTTAATCCCAAGGACAAGCAGCCCATTGTGCTTTTGGACCTCTCTCTCTACTAGCAAGTTCTTCCTTGCCTCTTTGCTACTCTGCTCTTTGCTTCTGATAATGTCCTCTAGGGCCAAGCAGACCAAGTCTAATCCTTTTAAATGACAGCCCTCCCTTCATACACTTGAACAGAACTAGCATGTCCTCTCCCCTTACCCCAAGGCCTTTCTTCTGAAGGCTAAACATCCCTAGGAGCCTTTCAACTATCCTCACAGGACCTTCTCCATAACAGTTGCCCTCCTCTGTTTGCTCCCCAGCTTATCAGTGTCCTTTCTTAGCTGTGACACCCAGACCTGGGGCTTGAAAAGGGCAGAGGACAGAGGGACCACTACCACCTCCTTATTCTGGGAAAGTCAGCATCTCTAAATGTAGGACAAAGTCACCTTTGCTTTTCTTTTTTGTCTGTCACATCCCAATCCCACTCTTGAATCATATTGAACTTACAGGTCCACTAAAACGCCCAGATTGTTTTCTGATGACTTACTGTCTAGATAGGCTTTTCCCATCCTGTCCATGGGAAGTTGAATTTTTGACCCCCAGTATAAGGCTTTCCATCTATCCCTAGTGAATTGCATTTTCTTCGATTCAGCCCAGTATTATAACCTATCTAGATCTTTGTGGATTCTGGCCCTGCCATCCAGTGTCCCTCTACCAGCTCTGTGTCATGTGTAAATTTGACATGCATGTCATCCCAGCCTTTATTCAAGGCACTGATAGCCAATGTTCATCAGCACAGGGCCAAGCACGGATTTCTGGGGTGCTCCATTGGAGACTTCCTTCCAAGTTGACATTAAATTGTTAATTATTACTCTTTTCAACAGAACATTAGACCATTGAAGCATATTATTATATAGTTCACATCACTCCAGCTGTTCCATGAGGTGTACCTTAGGAAGTGGTTTGCAGAAAGAATTCTAGGTAAACTTTATGTCCAGCATTTCTCTGATATACTAGTTTAATAACCCCGTCCAAAAAAAGAAATAAGGTTAGACTGGCGTGACCTGCCCTTGGTGACACCTTTGTAATCACTGCTGCCTTTCCAATAACATCTCTTTATTGATCCATTCTCAAATTTCCCCTGGAATCAAAAGCAAGCTCAATGGCTTAGAGTCGACAGACTTACTTCCCTTTTTAGAAAATCATTTGCCCTTCTCCTGATCTCATGACACCTCTCCCATGAACTTTCAGATAGCACTGACGAGGGCTTTGTAATCATATCTGTCCATACTTTCACTAACTGAGCATACTGTTCTCTTCTGGACCAGGTGACTTGAATTTATCAAGGGCCACTAGGTGCTCTCTGTTTCCTTACTGATCTTGAATCTCAACTTCCTGTTAACCATTTTTGTCTTACCCTTTCCAGGATTTCAAGGCTTTGGGGAAAAAATATCATCTAGATCTATGATTTCATAAGACATTGAGCAGTTTTGTTTACACAGTAAACGGCACCAAAAGGACTAAAATCCAAGCACATAGAGAGCAAAGAGACACTGCCTGCCCCACTTCCAGTGAGACACCCTCCCTCTCCCAAGGACCTGTACAGTCTCCATGGCTTCCAGTCAGAGGGAGCTGGTAAATGTTTAACAACTGGATCTCTGAAAATCATGGCACATCTTCAAAGTTTAATCAGTATTATTAACATTTTCACCATTGCTTTCTTGAGTCTAGACAATCAAGGAAACAATAAATCAAGCTCTGATTTGTGGTGGTTGCTGATTTATGAGGTGTAAATGCTCACACTGGAAATTGAAAAATTAGCTCTTATGAGTCAGTTTGAGTTGGCTCCAGCACACCCCCATTTACGGGTACTGGGCTGGGGGCAGGGGGCCAGCAAGGGTGGGAGAAGCCAAAGGATGCATCTCCATATCCGTGCCCCTCCCCAAAGCTCCCTGTGTCTGCCTCGAGTTGTTCTTTCCCTGGGAACTCTCCTCTGGTAGCTGCTCCCTATGGAGACCTCTACCGATCTGTTGTGACTGTCATTTGCTCCTGACAAATGTTATGGTGCCTCTTGCTTCTAGGTTGCTTCTCTCTGCTGATTAGCTCTCTTCCAGTAAATTGTGCTAGCTTCCTCCTCTCGAAGGAGTTCACTTTTGAGTAGCAGATCCAAGGAGTGAAAACCCTGGAGCCATAGGCAAGTGTTATGGCTCCGTCATGCTTCTGGGTCCAGAATGGCTACATTCTTTGGAAACCTGCTGTTGTTTAACAGCTAAGTCCCACAGCTTCACCTGGAATACAGTGAGTCTCTTAACACGGTCACGATTACCATTTCTTTCTTGCACTATTACAAATGAGCCTCTGTTTTCCTCTCTGAGTAGGTTCTAGAAAAATCCTTCCTCTTTACCTTCTTCTTCCAAGGTCTCACTAACTCCCATCACCCCTTGCCACTGAGTCTTGTAGGGTTTGGAAAGACCCTTTTTCTCTCTCTCCATTTAGCTGTTCCATCTCTGTTCTTTCTCCAGGGCAGCTAGGGAACAGGGTGCAAATCATCCCAGGCCAGTTTTCCAAGATTTCCAAAAGGGAGGAAGATAAGGTGACATCAGCGGCTGGTCCCAGGGACTCACTCAGAGGGAGAGGAGATTCGGGCCCTTATCATATGAGGTTTGGCATGGGATTTGGCTGGCTGTCAATTTGTAACGAACCAAGTTAGTAAGTATTTACCATGTTCAAGGATCAAGGCTTATGTTTCCAAGATGACTCCTACTCATATGCAGGTTATTTGGTGCTTTGCCTGCATATTTTTCCTTTAATGTCAAAACGCATGGCAACCTTAGACATTGTCCAAGGCACAGAGAGCTCTCCTTCTTTCTCCTTCTCCTCCTCTTCATCTGCTTCCTGTTCCTTCTTTTTTTATGGCCTTCATGTGCTTTTCCACCCACCTTTTCACTTTCATACTTTTTCTTTTTTTCTTTTTATTGCTTTTTTTCTTAATTCGCCCCTTTTCTCCTCCCCATAACCATTCTCTCACAAAACTCTTCCTTTGGAATAAATTGAGTTAAGCAAAACAAACTACCCTCACAACTATATATTCACCTCTCTGAGAGGAGGGAAAAGTGCTTCATCATCGGTGCTCTAGAATCAAGTCTTTCCTTGTTGTCATCCAACGGGGCCAAGTGACTTGCCTAGGGTCATACAGATAAGAAGTATTTGAGGCTACATTTGAATCCAGGATCTCCCATCTCTAGGCCCTTGTTCAGTTGGGTCAAATTCCCTGGGACCCCATTTGGGGTTTTCTTGGCAAACATACTGGAATGGTGTGCCATTTCCTTCTCCAGTCCATTTTACAGAGGAAAGTGAAGCAAACAGAGTTGAGTGACTTGTTTAGGGTCACACAGTTGGTAAGTATCTGAGGCCAGATTTGAACTCATGAAGCTGAGACTTCCTGACTTCAGGCCCAGCACTCTGTCCACTCCTGCGCCACCTAGCTGCTCTCCTGGAGTCAAGATAGCTCATTACCATTACTCTTGGTTGTGCTTTTTCTGTGTTAATAATAATGATAATGGCCAATATGGCCATATATTGAATCCTCACCAACTCTGGAGGTAGGTGCAGTTATTATCCTCATTTTATAGCTGAGGATACTAGGAGTCGAAAGCCAGAGTCACAAACTAATAAATGTCTCAGCCAGGATTTAACTCTGGTATTCCCAGCTCCAGGTCCCGGGCTTTATCCACTACCACCTACCCATGTCTGCGTGTTGTTTTCATTTACATTTTTGAGACTGTTGGGTATATTGTTGTCTCCTCATCTTAGAACTTATGCTCCGTGAGGGCAAGAACTATCTGGTTTTCATTTCTGTGTTTCCCCGCAATGTTTGGCACATTTCGTTCTTCTCTTGATTCTTCCGTCTTTTCTTTATAAGTCGATACAAGTCCTCCCATGTTTCTCCGAGTCTTTATCATTTCTTATGATACAATAATACTGTTATATTTATGTGTCCCAATTTGCTTATCCTTTCCCAGTCAACGGAGGCTTCTGTTTGCTTCACAATTTCTCTTCTCTTCTGTCCATCTAAAAAAATATTCCAGTGACCCTCCTATCTTCTCTTCTCTTGGCTGGGGTTTTTTTTCCATTGGGAGGGGGCAACACTCTAGTGCTAGCTTTCTCCTTCCTTTCTCTCGGCCCCACTTTGCCCCCCCCCCCGTGAGAAAAGGAAAACCCAATCCTTGTAAAATAGCAGCTCAAAGCCTTTGCCATGTGCACAAACACATGCTTCTTTCTGCACCTGGAGGTCTTCACTCCTTTGTTTCCATTTTTGGGCAGCACAAAAAGTGCTGCTGTGAATATTTCGGTATATAGGGGGGCCCTTTTTCTGTTCTACCTCCCTAGGATATACGCCCAGAAGTGAGATCACTAGTTCAAAAGGATATGAAGCATTTTGTAACTATTCGCACATCATTCCGGTTTGCTTGCCAGAAGTGTTGGACCAATTCGCAGCTATGCCAGCAGTATATTAGAGTGTCTGTCTTCCCACAGACCCTCCAGCGTTGATTTTGCTCTCTTTGCCAGTTGGATGGGTGAGAGGGAAAACCTCAAAGGTATGTATTTTTAATTTTTCTGGTTCTTGACTGTTCAGGATGTTGTTTTCCACATCATTGTAGCCAGTTTGTATTTCTTATTTAGGGTTTCCAATTTTGTTTACTGCTGCCTCTCGCTTTTGTATCACTTTGTATCACATCTTTAAAAAATGCTCCTAAACCTAATGAGCACTGACAAACAAGAACATTTCCAAATACAAAGTAGACCAGGGAAAGAGGGCTGTTTGTGAGACCAGAAATGCCTACCATATACAGCTTACCTTAACAAATATACATATATATATGATCAATTTTGTAATATATACAATTTTTATATATATATATGATCAATTCAGTGTATTACTTTCCAAGCTACCCTGCTTGCCTCTGTTTCCTTCTCAATTTTCGCTCTCTTCTGTGCACTAAAAATACTTCAATTACCCTCCTTTCTCTCCTTTTTCCTGTTTGCTTTGGGGGGAAGGGGGCAATGCTCTTGCTAGCGTTCGTCTCCCTTTCTCTCAGCCCCACCAATCCCTTGTCCCCAGTGGAAAAAAGAAAACACGATCCTTGTAACAAATAATGTCTCCATCTTTGCCATGTGCACAAACCTGTGTCTCTTTCTGCACCTGGAGGTCATCACTCCCCTGTCAAGAAGCATAACATGCTGTATCTCAGTCCTCCGGAATGTCTTGTTCTTTTCTAAATATATTCTTTCCCCTCTTCACTACCCAGGAGGCCTTCCCTTGTAACAAAGATTTCAAATAAAAACGAAGGGAGGGGAGCCCCAGTTCAACAAAGCAGCCAGCCCATTGGTCGTGTTTAGCCGTATAGACGGAATTGCACATTTGTACTCCTTGACCTTTGGATGGAAGGGAGGGAGGTGTATTTTCTCAACTTTTCTCCTGGTCCAAGTTTCATCATGATAATTACGCTGTATCCTTTTCTCTTGTCTTGCATTTATATTCTTCTCGACCATGACATAGATTGCTTTTCTCGTGCTTTATCAGCTCGTAGACATCTTGCCACATTTGTCTTCACATTTCTAAGTTTCGGAAAAAAAAAAAAGATTCCTTTGCATTCTGGCACCACAAATCGTTTAATCGTTCCCCAAAAGATAGGAATCGGTTTCGAGTTCTTTGTTACCACACGAAAAGTGCTGCTGGCAACATATATGTTGGCATAGAGGGAACCTTTCTGGCTTTGGCCTCCTTGGGTTTTATGCCTAGCAATGGGATTTCCAGGTAAAAGAAGACAGCGGATTTAATCACTTAAAAGGCCCCACAATTCCCAGTTGTTTTCTGGAACGCTGACAGTATCATATCTCCACCAAGAGCCTATTAATGTGCCTGTCTTCCTGCATTGCCTCCAACATTGACTATTTTCGTTTTTCATCGTCTTTGCCAGTTCGCTAGGTGTGAGGTGAGCCCTTGGAGTTGTTGCGATTTGTACTTCCTTTCTTGTTACTAATTTGAAGCGATGTTTCACTTGATTGTTAGTAGTCTGTGATACTTCTCTTGAGAGTAATGGTTACTTATCCACTAGGGAATTTGGTTCCATTTCCCAGATGCTTCAGAGATGTTGGATACAAAGATCTTTCCCTTTTGAATCTAGCCACACTGATTTTATGAAGTTCTTTTTTTTTCCCTGTGACTCAAATGGGCTATCTTGTCTTTTGTGAGCCCTTGTATTGCTTGTTTAATTAAGCGTTTCCCCCCTCTGCAAAAGTTACAAGAGATCTCTCCTTCTGCACTCCTCTATTCGTTTTTTGTCTTGTGACCCTTTATCCTTGGGTTGGATAACCATTTGGAGTTTAGCGTGGTGCTTGGTGTTGGGATGTTGGTCGAAATCTATTTTCCATCTTCTTATCAGTAACTGTAAAATAGGGAGACCTTCCTCCAGTAACTTGGGTTCTTGGCCTTACCAAACACTGGACTATTGTCTTTAGTTGTTTCTGCATCTTGTTTGTCTATTTTTTAATGAGTACCAAATAGTTTTGACAACTACTGGTTTATATTATAGCTTGAGATCTGGTAACGCTGGGCCCCTTTCATTCTTGCATTTTTTTCATTATTTCCCTCAAAGTTCTTGACCTTTTGTTCTTTCAAATGAATTTTGTTATTATTTTGTCTGCCTCAACCAAGCTGCCTGTGGTCATTTTATTGGTATAGTCCTAAATCTGTAAGTTCATTTTGACAGTAATTAAGTTGGTATTGCAGAACCAAGAGCAACGTCTCTTTGGCTCTGGCCCTGGCTCTGCCTTCTGTCTCTCTTTCTCTCCAACTCTTTCAGTCTGACTTTATTTCTCTAAAGAGGGTTTTGAAGGCTTGCCTATACCTTAGTAAGTTACCACTCAAACGTTGTCTGCCTTTCTCTAATAGAATGGAATTTGTCTTTCTATCTCTTTGTCCTCGCTTTCGTCAATAATATACTGAGAGGTTAATGATTTCTGGGAGTTTGTTTTGCATCCTGCTACTTTTCCGAAGGTATTATTTGCTTCGATTAGTTGTTGGTTTTCTTTTTTTCCATTGAATCTCAGGGATTCTCTAAGTGAATCAGCATATTGTCTGCAAACAGGGATATTTTGCCTCCTTCTTGCCTATATTTGTTCCCCAGATTTTTTAAAGCATAATTGCTTTGATTAGTATTCCCAACAATAGTGGAAATAGTGGGCACTATTCCGTTACCCCAACCTTGTTAAGACTATCCAAGGCTTCCCCATTACGAATTATGGATTTTAGGTAGATTCCATCAAACATATAAAGTCCTTTCGTTCATATGCTCTTAGTGTTTTGGTCATAAAGGGGTGCCATCTGTGGTCAAAGGCTTTTTTGAGGTCTCTTGATCTAATACTAGGGTTTTTACTGCTTTGATTAATATTATTTGTTATATTTGTATTTCCTTAAATTGAGCCGAACCTGTACTCCTGCTTTAACTCTAATGTGGTCCTAGTGGATAGCTTCAAATATATATTGTGATCATCTTTGCTAATATTTTGTTTATTATTTTTGCAACAATATTCATTAGCGATGTGGGATACAGCCTTCTCTCTTCCAGTTTAAGTAGCTGGAGCAGATTTGTGTCAGAGGAAATGTTTGGGAAGGTGGATTCTATTTTTGTGAAGTTTATATAGAATAGGATTTAATTGTTCTTTAAATATTTTATAGAATTCCCTGGCTAATCCATCTGGACCTGGTTTTTCCTTTCTTTTCTTGGAGAGTTTATTTATGGCTTGCTTAATTTCTCTTTCTGCTATTTTATGTTCTGTTAACCTGGGTATTTTATACAGGTTGTGTCAAAAATCCAAACGTGGTTTTGCACCTTACTCTATACTTTGGATAGCTTAAAACTGCACTGACTTTGGGGATCCTCTATTTTTGGCAACTATTCATCTCTTTCAAATAAGTTTGCCATTTTCTTGGCATGTCATTGGTTATAATAGTTTCTGATAATTTACTTTCCATTTATTATGAATTTTTACTTCTACTTTTGATTTCTATTATTTGCCCCTCCCTCGTCCCTCTCTCTCTCCCCCTCTCTCTCCCCCCTCTCTCTCCTCCTCTCTCTCTCTCTCTCTCTCTCCTTCTTCCCCTCTCCCTCTCTCTTTCCCTCTCCCTCTCTCCCTCCCTCTCTCTTTCTCTCTTTCCCTCTCTCTTTCCCTCCCTCTATCTGTTTATCCCTCTCTCCTTCTCTTTCCCTCTCCCTCTCTCTCTCCTTCTCTCTCTCTCTTTCTCTCTCTCCTCTCTCTGTCTCTCTCCCTCTCTTTCCCTCTCCCTCTCTCTCTCTGTCTCTCTCTTTCTCTCTCTCCTCTCTCTCCCTCTCTTTCCCTCTCCCTTTCTCCCTCCCCCTCTCTCCCTCCCTCTCTCTCTGTCTCTCTCTCTGTCTCTCTGTCTCTGCCTCTGTCTGTCTCTCTGTCTCTGCCTCTGTCTGTCTCTCTGTCTCTGTCTCTCTCTTTCTCTCTGTCTCTGTCTCTGTCTCTCTCTGTCTCTGTCTCTCTCTTTCTCTCTATGACTCTGTCTCTCTCTCGTATATTGAAAGCTGGCCAGGAAAACTTGGGTTCAAATCTTTACTGAGTATGCCACCCTGGGCAAATGTTCAATGGCATTTCTCTTTTGATTACAAGCTGTGAAGAAGGTGCTGACTTATATTGGTAAACATAGGGTGTCGCCTTACCCAGGCGTACGCTATACCAATGAAATCACAGATCCAGCCCTGATTCCTTTCTCTATTTTGTTTTTCTCAAATGACCTGATGGATTGTCCATTTCATCCTTTTTTGAATAGCTCCTCCCATATTTCAAGAGTTCTTTTTTCTTTCCATTTTGTTTTTCTCTGGTTTTAAGCTCTTGCGCACTTGGGCTTGATTTAGGATGATGATTCATTTGGTGGGGTTTTTTAAAGTTGCCTCCTCCTTTCCTTGATTGTCCCTTTCTCCCTGTTGCTGTCACAGGACTGGGCTCCCTCCATGTGGAGAGTTAGCGCCTGGCCGTTCAGCTCTGCTTTGGCTTTTTGCTTGCCCCTTTGGAGTCTTTAACTGCCCTCACTCAGCCTGATTCCAGATAGCAGAGCAGGGGCTGTTTCAGATGCATCTGGCAAATTGGGGCATGTTGTCAAAAGGAAAAACATTTCATGAAACCCCAAGATCTTTGTGGAACTGACTTCTACTTGGCCAGGACTCTCCTCATCTTCTCTTTGCGAAGTTGTGTTTTTGAACCCCAGTGTAAAATTTCATATATGACATGAGTCAATTTGATCTTAATAGTCTTTGGCCAAATAGCCTAGCTTGGGAGGTGTTTCTGCAGGCCTTCTGTCCGTGTGTTGGTGGTAATCCCTCCCAGATGTGTGTCATCTGTAAAGTTGCTAAGTGTGATCCGACTCATCGATACAACTGTTAAACAGCACAGGGCCAAAACCGGATCCATGGGGTACACCCTTGCAAACTTGGGACCATTCACTGATTACTCTCTGGGTCCAATTTCCACAGGATTGGGGATGGAAGTACCTAGCTCCCACCCCACCAAAGCCTTCGTCATTAATAGGTAGCAGAGCTTGTCCTCTGAAGTGTGAACACTTCTGCCCCTCGTTGGGGAAGGTCAGGAGTGGACAATGTGAGAAGGAGGCCCGTACGGGACAAGGGAAGAGACTGAGGAAATGGATGTGACCACCTTGGGAGGCAATCCATTCCATTGTGAAAATTGGTCTTAATGATGATCATCCATGAAAGACTGAGCTACTCTGATCAATACAGGGATCCAAGACAATTCCAAAGAGAGAACTGATGAACTCTGAGCACAAACTGAAGTAGAATTTCTCCATGGCTTTATTTTTCTTGCTTTTCATGATATGGGGGATGGGTGGGAGGAATGGAGAGAACTGGAGACTCAAAATTTTAAGTAAAGAGAATGTTGAACATAAAGAATACTTTTGAAAAAGAAAAAGAAAAAAGTACATTTAAATGAAATTGGGTGACTCAGTGGATTGAGAGCCAGACCCAGAGATAGGAGGTCCTGGGTTCAAATCTGACATCAGACACTTCCTAACTGTATGACCCTGAGCAAGTCACTTAATGCCCATTGCCCAGCCCTTGCCACTCTTCTGCGTTGGAACCAAAACACAGTATTGATTCTAAGGCGGAAGGGAAGGGGTTTAACAAACCACCGATTGTTGTTTTTTTTTAAATTTCAATCCTTGGTTTCTCTTCATGTAGTCCCCCACCACCACAATTACTCGTAGTTCTGCCCTCTGGTGCCAAACATGTCTGATTCCTCTCTTATAGCAGAGCCTGGGCTCACCTCTTAATCTGGTCACTTAGAGGAAGGCTACAGAGAGTGGCAAAGAAGATGAGGCCAACGAGGCCTCATTTTGGAACTAGGGAAATTGAGTCCTGGAGAGAAGAGGCATACTAGAGGTAGCTGATCCAGCAAAGTGTCCTGACACCATCTGACCTCTAGTCAATTCTAAGGTGCCTTCTAGGCCTAACATCCTGTGTTCCGCCATCCAACAGCTCAAAGTCCCTTTTAGCTCGAACACTGTCCATTTTAATAGCATTGCCAACTCAACAGCCGTGATGGTCTGTGTTTGAAGATCTACCCTTTCCCCTCAGCTCCCAAGCTCTGACACCTTGTGTTCTGAGGACCCTCTTAGCTCTGATAGGCTCTTTTTTCTTTAAACCCTTACTGTGTCTTCAACTCGGGACTATGGAGATCCCTTCCATCCCCCACACTCTCTGTTTGAAGGTTCCTCCCAGCTCTGGCATTCTTTATTCCAAACCCCCTTCCCAGCTCCAACACCCTCTGTTCCAAGGGCCCCTCCAGCCCTTCGATCGTGTTCTCCCAATGGTGAGCTGAGTAGGACTACTCCTCCAGCATCAGCAAGGCAGACTCCTAGGTTGTGTTCCTGTCTAAAATGAGGCGGAAGCTCTTGAACGATCTGAGGAGGAAATAAATCATTCAAAAATAACATCAGGACAGACTGACCAGGCTTTGTCCATCCCATGGCTCACTTGTGTTATAGCTATTCACAGCCCAGACTTCTCCCCGGCTAACACCCAACATGTGCTGAGCCGAGACTTCTCTCTGCTGCCCCTCGGAAGCCCACCTCCCACCGCCTAGCCAAAGGTCTTCCAGTAGACCTGCCATCCATGTTTGAGTGAAGGCCTTCCCTTATTAGTATTCAATCTTGTACTTTAAGGGAAAGGGGCACAGCCACACATCTGCAAGAGGAGAAATTGGGACTATTAGTCTGTGAGTCAGCAGCTAACATCCATGGTAACCCTCAATGGCCAACCGACCTTCTCATCTGCGCCTTAAAAGCTGTTTTCAGTAATAACAATGATCTAAAGCCATTTGGAGAGTTAGGAAATAACAGCCTGGTAAAAAGCGGACAAAGTTCTGCATAATGAGAAAGCGAAGCCAATGTCTTGGCCACTCAAGGGAAATACCTTGCTGGAGGATAAGTGCACAGAGGAGGGGGTGGGTGTGCGGGGGATGGGGACCGGAATCAGCATCAGAGAAATTGTAAATTCTCCAAGGGATCCTTAGACTTTGAATGCACGCTGCCTTTTTTAAGTGATGGGGAATAGGGACTGGACTTGGGATTTCATTGGCACAGGGACCTCCTAGGTGAGGAAACGTGGTCTTCCACCCGCATAATTTAGCAGCCTTCTCTACAATTTAGAGTCTTAGAGAGTTCATTACCCAGCGTGCTGAAAGGTTGAGTGACTTGCCTATGGTTATCCGCCTACAGCATGGCAGAGGTCTTCCTGTTTTGTGAGGCCAGCTCTCCAGGCCGCACGCCCTTCTCCCTCTCCTAACAACTCAAACCCCCTTGAAATGACTCCATGCACTAGGTTAAAAAACCCTGGGTAAATAAACTTGTTTAGACGAAGCCAGAACTCCGAAGGCTGGAGGTCTTCGAGAGGAGGCCCAAGTGTTGCTTCTTATCAGAAATCTAGGTCATGAACTGCTCCGTCATAATTTTACCGAGGCTGGAGCACAAAATGACTTGGTGGTGCTGTGAGCCCCTCTCCACTGAATCTTCCCCTTTATAACTGTTAAGGTTGATCACATGACTTTCTAACATTGAGAGTAAGAGCAATTTTTACCTAAAATGGAAAGCATCCTAATATCAAGAGAGCTTCCAAGAGCAAGTGGTGTAAAATAGACCCAGTGTGGTTGCTGGGTTCCAATGGGTTCCAATCCATTTCCTCCTGTCTCTTGGCCCACAGGAGCCTAGGGCCAAGGGTCCTTTCCTTCCTTCTGCTTCCAGGGCTGCCTCATCACACAGCACTGGGGGAGCTAGGGGGGCAGACAGGGAGGAAGCCTTTCTGGGAAGATGAGCACAAAGGGCTCTGGGACTTTGCTACTTGGTTCATTCCTTGCCATTGGGTAGGGATTACAGTCTCAGTGTCTCCGATGAAAGGCAAGATTTCCAGTGTAGGCACATGGAATCTTTCAGGCTAGAGTCAACCAGTGAATAGTTTTCGACTGTACTCCCATACCAACCCTCAAATGCATCATTGGCCAGAACAGGGGAAAATCCCATCATTCCAACTCCCTGGCAGTTTGGGGCATTGTTTGCAGGGTACCCTGCTTTGGCAGCCATTCCTCTTTCTTCCATTTATCTCTTCTTTTCCTGCTCTGTCTTAGCTTTGGGGTTTCCCCTCCATTTTGGAACCCTCGTCTGTCTAAGCCTGGTGGACCAATCCTATGAGCCATGATCATGAAAGCTGGCCTGGAATCAGTCAACAAGCATTCAGTAAGTGTCTAAAATGTTCCAGGCATTGGTCTAGGAAAATGCACTTCAGAAAAACCTGGGAGCCATATCGAGTCAGACTTCTCAGTTAAGAACGACATGCTCCAAAGGAAATAGTAGTTCCGGTTTTTTTGTATGGCTTCTATTCAGAGTTAGATCGTCACCTCCGTGGTCTCTGCATCCAGTTGTGTGACTCCCAGCAGTTGCCTAATATGACTGAAAATTAAAAAAACACTGAAAATAAACATACAGTGTTGTGACATTCAGATCTGTAATTTGAACTCTCAAGCAGACCTACAGTGTCAGGCAGCACACCACCATAAGGTAACAAATAGGCATTCCTGCTTATAAACCACTGTCTGCTATGGAGTTTGGTTCTCCAGGGGAATGGAGACCTCAGAAGGTATGGCCTGGGCAGCCAGGATGGCTTTTCCTTGAACGGGAGTCAGCCATAGTAGAAGGGACCCTCAAGATGGAATTTAATCACATGCTCAGCTTGTCAATAGATATGTACAACTTCCAAAAGGGGATGTGATTTATGACAAAGGGATGACCTGTTTGGGGAGGGGGTACGAGCAGATTCAGAAAGGAAAGTCACAGAAGAAATGAAAGGGATCAATAAAGGTTCTTCAAGAAACAGGTACAAATTTCAAGAGATTACCATCTCCCACACAAAGTATTTAGAAACGAAGTTCCTTTCCGTGATCACAGCTTTGAACTTTACCATCTCATAAATGAAATGTTGTATTTCCATTTTACAGAAAAGGATATGAAGGTTATTTTCCCATTCGAAATACTCCAATGAAACTGTTGTGAGTTTCTGTTGGAAGTTTCCTCCTAGAATGGAGACTGCAGCCATTGGATTGCAGGAGCATAAATTTTGAACTGAAGGGAAGAGGCTAGAGGAGCCTAATTCTTTCATTCTGCAAATGAAACAAACCCATGCCACACCCAGGTTCACAAAGCCAGGAAGTATCTGAGTCAGGATTCGAACTCAAGTCTTCTGACTACAAGCCCAGCTCTTTATTATATCACCCATGGACCAATAAAACCATCTGTGCTTGACCATCCTGGGAGAGTCTTGGTCATGGCCTCCTATAAGTTTGCCAGAGTGAGACTGCCAAGATGGCAGAGATAGGGACCTGCCTTATCTCTCCCAATTTACCCTCCAAACAACTTTGTTATAACACCTTAAAACAGATTCTGGGGGTGAAAGGATGAGGTGAAACAATTTTTCAGCCCAAGACAACTTAGAAAGTTTGCAGGAAAGGGCTGTCACACTGGGGTGAGAGTGGAGAACAGACCAGGATGCCAAGGTAGGCCTGACCTTGGCAAGCTAGCACAGGCCTGGAGGGTGACTGAATCAGCAGCAGCTGCTTCTGGAACTCTCAGCCACAGATGGTAAAGGTGAGTTGGACAGCTGGTCAGAAGTAAGATTACAGGGGTCCCTTTGCTGGCTCTGCTTGGTTATTGCATTGCCCATTCTCAGATCTGGGTTGCTGTCCCAGGATGAGGAGGACGAGCATCAGTACCCCAGTGCTTGTGACTGCAAGAGAGCAGGGGATCCCGGTCAAAGTTCCAGAGAGAAAAAAGAATGCTTGTGGTCATTCACGTGCCAGAACACAGTCCCAGAGAGTATTAAGCACACCTCTCCTTAGAGCATACCACCTTGGAAGAACCGAGAACATTTACATCTCTGAAGCTAGCTCTGAGAGCAGCTGTACAAAGAACCTCAAATTTGGGTCAGTGCCCCTTTCCCCACAGGAATGGAGCCCAACTCTGACAGTTTTTTAAAGTTAAGAGTAAAAAAAGGCTGGAAAAATGAATAAACAATATGTTCGAATGAGGGAATCCACCCAAGGTGCTAGAGGCCTTCTCCATCTTCTCTTGACATCTTGGGAGAACCCAAACTGGTAAAATGTGGGTATTAGCGACATGGGTCTTTGTTTCCATGGAAAATGGGGTCATTAAAGGTACTTGGCAATTTCTCAGCTGCAATTCAGCCCACTCTCTTCCTCCTGTTGTCTCTAAACCCAGTTTGTCCATTTGTACTCGTTCTCTTGGATATTTGTCTAGATAGATAAACTCTCTGTGGTGTCCCTTGGAATCCATGCTATAATCTGGGCAATGGGCATTTTAGTCCACTTGGTCTTTCCTGTGCAGATGGTCAGAAAAAAACTCTTCTGCACGAATCCAGAGCTCTTCCAGGAAGGCTGGATGCAATCACCATCAACAGAAGCATCTGAAGGACCTCAGCATCCACAAGGCATCTCTCTTCCATTTGGACTGCATTGGATTTCTTCTATCACAGTGACTAACCTCTTTGGTGAGCATATGGCTTCCTGTTTTATGCCTTGAGTGATATTTATGATCAGAGCAGTGTTATTTCTGTCATTATATTTTTCAAGGACTCTTGACTGATGGAAAATGCCTTGATGAAAAATCGTTTTTGAGGCACAGTTTTATTCTACGAAATCAAATACTTAAAAAAATCAATAAACAATAAGCATATTGTAACCTCATATTCATTACATCTTTTAGTCAATGGCAACATGGCAAAGCTATGGTCCATTGTTGGATGCTGCTTGTGAAAGGCTGCCTCTTTCCAGCATTGAGTATGTCTTCATAAAGGGTTGTTATTGCTCTAGTGGTTATCTTTTGTTTGCTATTAATAAGGTCTGAGATTGTTTCCTCACCTTTGTTATCCTCTGCTCCTTCAGACATCTTGCCTATTGGTCCTTTAACGTCCTCGCCATTGTGTCTTGCTCCAGCACGGATCTCTTCTGTAGTCACATGGTTCAGTCCAGCTGCTTTCCCACCTCTCTTCTCTTTAGGTATTATTTCTACGTCTGCTATGGGACTATGATAGAAGGGCCCAAGTGTGGGGATCCCACTGTCTATGGCGGGGCTTTGTCCTCATTCTGATCTTTATTCCGATCTTTGTCCTGAAGAATCAGTGGTCTGACTGTCATGGACAGCTGATTCAGGGATAACTCCCACTTCAGTCATAAGCCTTTTCCTAGTCATTAAAATATAATGTAATTGCACATTTAGAATCTATATCAAAGCACTTGCCTTCTTGAGGAGAGGAGACGGCGGGGGGTGGGGGGGGAGACACATGCAGGGAATCTGGAGCTTGAAAATTATAAATGGTGAACGTTCAAAATTGTTTGTAGATGTAATTGAGAAAAAATCAAATCAAAGTAGAGTGGATCTGATTCTTGCTGGTGTTATTTGGTACTCACTCTAGGGCTTGTCAGTAGCATTCTGGAAGAAAGTGTTCCTGATACGATGGCTGACATGTAGTCGGTCTATGAATCTTTGGCTACTGATCTCTTTTTTCCTAAACCACACTCCCCCCCCCTTATTTACTGTCACTGTCACTGTTTCCCACCTTGATGTTGAAGGCGCTGAGTAGCAGAGTGTATTGTGGATTTAATTTGGAGACTCTTTTGTTTCTTCCTCCTCACCTAGGCTAACAGCATTTATTAAGCTCTTACTGTCTCCCGGGTACCATGGGAGAACTGGGAATGCAAAGAAAACTACTTCTGTCCCTCAGGGACCTCCTGTTCTAACGGGGGAAATGGCACAGAAAGGAAGCCGAAGTGGGGTGCGAGTGGGAAGGGAGAGAAGGTCCTGGAGCTGAGCTGAGGGACTAAGCCTAGAGAGTCAGAGGCTGAGCCTGGGGAGGGAGGGAGACAACTGATGTTGGTACACAAGCTGCAGTTATTTTCACAGGATAAATGCTTATCCTTGGTACCACAATACCAAATGACCAGTATCTCATTAAAATAACATTTCTTGCTATCTTAGTGACCTTAGGCAAGTCACTGAATCTCTCTGGCCCCCATTTTACTCATTTGTAAAATGAAGGGGTTGGACTACATGACCTCTATGATCCCTTACGCTGATGATCCTATGGCGTAGGACAAGTTGCTATCAACATTGGTGAAGGGACTTTCAACAATAGGAGTCCCCTTTACTGCCCAAACCACAGATCTTTTGAGTAGTGATGTGTATTTTTAGAAAAGAAAAGCACTTAATGAAAACTTATTTTTTAAAGAAAATCCATGTTAAGCTATTTTTAAGCCATTGATTTCATCTTAATGCTCATTTTTCACCCTTCTTGGAGCCAAATTTTCAGGAATGCATCAATTTTGTTAAATGTTGTAATTCTATCACACCCTGAAGGGAGAGGATTATGAAGAAAGAAGACAGGAAATTTTTCCTAGGATTTATAGATGGAAAATACTTAGAAATTATGGAATATTTGACAGATGAGGAAACTGAAGACCAGAGAAAATAGGTAGGTAGCACAGTGGATAGAGAGTCCTAGACTTAGAGTGAGGGAGGTCTGAATTCAAATCACTCATTGTGTGCCCTTAGGTAAGTCAGGTGACCTCTCTTGGCCTCATTTTCTTCACCTGTAAAATGAAGGAATTGGACTTGATGACCTCTGAGTTCCCCAGTCCAGCTCTCGAAGGCTCTATAATTCGATGTGTGGATTTTCCTTAATTAGTGTTAGAGGTGGTATTAGAACCTTTGCCCAATTTGCTACCCTACACTATGCTGACTCTCATTTTATCAGAGCCATATGTAGGGTGAAGCTCCTGGGGTTTTGTCCTTGGGTGCTGACATCCCAAGGATGTCCTCTACCTGGCACCCCTCCACCAATCCCCTGGCATGCAACTTTTACAGCATGGTGGCCTCTTCTCCTTCAACTGACCCTAGGCTGCTACTTACCATCCTGGGACCCACATGCTTTCCAGTTGCCTCCATATCGCAGCTGATGACCCCTGATCTTCCTACACTCCCTCTCTACTTCCTCTTCTGTGTAGGAAAATCAGGGGTCATCAGCTGCAATATGGAGGCACAAGTTGGTCTCTTTGGGGATTGAGCCACCTTCACCCAGAGTAGCTGCCTCCAAACCTTGCAAAACATTACAATGAGGTTTTCCCCTACTGTGTGGTTTTAGTCAAGCTCCTCCACCTCCCTGGGACTCAATTTCTTCCTCTGTAAAACGAGAACTGGATCTTCACTAGACCCTACCATCCCTTAAAGTTATCATCTCCAAACTTTCTTCCCTTTCTTAGCCAAACTCTTAGAAAAAGCTGTCTACATTCATTGTCTTCATTTTCTCTCCTCTCACTCACTCTTCAACCCTTTTGCTCTCTGCCTTCCAACCTCATCACTCAACTGAAATTACTCTCTCCCAAGTTGTAAATGAGTTTTCCTCATGGACACTGTCTCCTCTGGCTTTTTTTGTGACACTGCTCCTTCCTGGTTCTCCTCCCATCTGTCTGATTGCTCTTTCTCAGGCTCCTTTTATGGGTCCTCATACAAAGCATGCCTCCTGGTTTGGGCTGTCCTCCCACAATTCTCTTCTTAATCCTCTTCTCTTGCTATTCTGATGTTTCTTGGTGACATCACCAGTTTCCATGGCTCTCATTAGCATCTCTGCTGAAAAGCAGCTTGCCATAGTAGATGGAGAGTTGGTTTCAAAGCCAGGAAGATCTGGGATCAAGTCCCCCCTGACACATATTGACTGTGGGCATGTCACTTAAATTCAAATTGCTCTAGGGAACTCGCTGAGATTCTGAGTTGTAAAGAACATACCAGCTTGTAATGGTAGAGGGAATTTCCTCACCTGAGAGCTCGGGTCCCTAGCCCTACGTAGATGACTTCTAGACTTGTTTATCCAGCCCAATTTCTCTCCTGAGCACCAGGCTGGCAGCTTCTTGTTGGACAGTTCCCATTAGATGGTTTGTTGACATCTTAAAACTCAATGGACAACACAGAATTCATGATCTTATTTCTGCTCAGGGCACTCTTCACTTTCAACCTCATCATCCAATCAATTGCCAAATCTTGTCATTTCTCCTCCCCCACTGTGTCTTTCATCTGACCACTTTTTACTACTTCCACAACTACCACCCCAACTCAGGTTCTTGTCACCTTTCCCTTGGACTATTCTGCTAGCTTCCTGCCTTTACACTCACTTGATTTTCCACAGAGTCACCCATGTGATTTTCCCGAAGTGCAGACCTAACCATGTCACTCCACTACTCAATTAACTCCAGTGGCTCCCTAGTGCTGCTAGGATAAAATATAAACTCTTTTGGTTGATTTTTAAAATCCTTTGTAACCTTTATAACTTGGCCCTCAGTCTTCAGCTCCCTTGTATGTTCTGCCTATTGCTGCACTCTGCAGTTCAGCTAAACCTACCTTCTTGCTATTGCTTACACATAGCATTTCATCTCTCATTTCCTGGCCTTTGCACTGGCAGTCTCATACCTGGAATATACTCCTTCCATACTTCCAGATCTCTACTTAAGCACCTCCTTATCCAGGAAGCCTTTCATGATCCCCTAACTGCTAGGGCCCTCCCTCTCAAACCCCTTTTTTGGGTTTATTTTGGAACTTTCATGTATAGACTTATAGATGTGTATGCTATCCTCCCTATAGAATGGAAGCTCCTTGAGGTCAGGTATTGTGTTCGCTTTTGTCTTTATATCCCTAGTGCTTAGAGCAAGACCTAGCACATAGTAGGTGCTTAATAAGTGTTTGCTCATTGAACATGAACATTGAAGATGAGGATGATCTTGGCAGAATGCTGCAAGGTTCTCTGAAAGAGAAGAGCAGCATAGAAGGTAGTGGGGAATGGGTGTGGGCATTGAGGAAAGCCATTAAATTCAGGTGTCCAGCAGTCCACACTTTGTGTCCCGGCAGCACATCTCTTCCCAGGGTATCAGGTCAGAGCTCATCTCCATACCTGGGGAGATAAAGGCTAGATGTCATCAGCAGGCTCTGCTCCCTCATTACCTGAGAAAACTAGCTTTATCCTAAGACAGGCTGAAGGGAAATGCTGAGAGATAATTGGGGATCAGTGCTGGACAGTGGGGAGAGGACAGACTAGAGCTGCCTTGCCAAGCAATTCATCATTTCCAGAAACCAGCTGCAATTTCTCCAGAGGGGATGAGGGATTGTTCCTGCTTCTAGGCAGACTCCCCTATCCCTTTCCCCACCTCACCTCACCCCCTTTCTAGCTTTGGACTCAGAATCAAATGGATTCCACCATTGCTATTAGAAATGGCATGTCAGTCAGCTCTCTCCATGGCCTCTGTGTTCTCCTTGTGACTGCCCAAATATCAGTCACTCCCCTTTAAGTATTATACCCCTTTCCTGGAATGGAGGCTCCTTGAAGGCAGGGAGTCACTTTTGTCTTTGTAGCCTCTGTTTCAGGCCTGTCATAAGTGCTTAATAAATGCTTTTGAATTCTTTCCTTCCTTCCTTCCTTCCTTCCCTCCTTCCTTCCTTCCTTCCTTCCTTCCTCCTTCCTTCCTTCCTTCCTTCCTTCCTCCTTCCTTCCTTCCCTCCTTCCCTCCTTCCCTCCTTCCTTCCTTCCTTCCTTCCTTCCTTCCCTCCTTCCTTCCCTCCTTCCCTCCTTCCTTCCTTCCTTCCTTCCTTCCTTCTTTCCTTCCTTCCTTCCTTCCTTGGCAAAATTTTCTTCTAGGCATTTGCAAGCAAATACCAAGTAGTTTAGCTAGTTTGGATCAGAGTGTGTGAGTGGGGGTGGTGGGTGGAGATAGTAGGGAGAGGTCAGAAAGGTAGATTGGTGCCAGATTGGGAAGAGAGTGCTTCAAATTGCCGGATAAGGAGCTCATATTTTATCTTATAAGCTATAGGGAGGAATTAAATGTTTTTGATGAAGGCTGAGACATAACTAGACCTGTGCATTAGGATAATTAACTTGGCAGCTGTGTGTTGGATGGATTGGACAAGGGGAGAGACTGGAGGCTGGGGGATCAGGTAAGAGGTTGTAAAAAAATGAAAAGTTCAGTCAAGAGGCAATGAGCCCTGGAACTAAAGTGGGGGTCCTGTGAGTGGAAAGGAAGTGATGGATATTATGGAGGTAGAGTCAACAGGATTTGCCAACTGGTTGGATTTCAGAGAAGGGAAGAAATCCAAGGTAAAAAATGGAGTCAATGGGCCTTGAAGGTTAGGGAGAGAGCAGGGCCCTCAATAGAATTAAAGAAGTCAGGAGGATGGAGCACATTTTGGCAGGAATGTGATGAATTCCATTTTGGACATACTTGTTTTGAGATCCTAGTAGAACATCTAAGAGCTATTTGGAGGGTAGGTAGTAATCGTGCTCAGAGGAGAACCAGTAACTTAGAGCAGTTACTATAGAAAGCACACTAGATTGGGAGTAGGTGTAATCGTTCAGTTGTGTCTGACTCTTCCTGACTTTTGATGGGGGGGGGGGTCTTGACAGAGATACTGGAGAGGTTTGCCATTTCCTTCTCCAGCTCATTTTACAGATGAGGAAAGTGAGGCAAACAGGATAAAGTAACTTGTCCAGAGTCATAGAGCTAGCAGGTATGAGGCTGGATTTAAACTCAGGTCTTCCTGAGTCTAGGCCCTGGTGGTCTATCCACTGTACCACCTAAGTGCCCCTGGCAATAGGATGAGATAGGTTCAAATTTGAGCTCTGTCACCAACTACCTGAATGACCTTAAGTCAATTAGTTTCTTTGGATGTCAGGACTTCTGTAAAATGAGGGGATTGAACTGGATGGTCTCTAAAGTCCCTTATGTCTCTCAGTCTGATATCTCAGGTCCTTTCTACCTCTAAAATCTTTGTGAGTCATTCCCATAGAGGTGGGAAAGGAGGCTCCAGGTTAATAATTGTGACTTTGTGCCTAGATTGTGTTTGAAGTGGAGCAGTGGAACCATAATACCTGGATTCGACCTTAGACACATCCCTTCCTCTCCCTAGGTCTCAGTTTCTTCTGTAAAATGAAGGAGTTGGACTAGGAGCTTTCCAAGATCCTGTCTAATTTTGTCATTTTATATGCAATATTGGTTGTATGTGCCTTTGAACACTTCAGAGATCTGATTTATTGAGGAGAATGGTGATGAATGGGTTTCATTCATTTTCCAACCTAGCAACAGTCTGGCTTCAGAAGCTACAACTCTCTCTCTCTCTCTCTCTCTCTCTCTCTCTCTCTCTCTCTCTCTCTCATCATTGCTTTCCCCTTTCCTACCCCTTATTCCCCTCTCTTTTCCTTTCTCCCTCCCATCCTCTGCCTCTCCCAGTCTCTCTCTTCAACACTCATTTCTCCTTTTAAGACCATCTGAATTCATCTGGGGAGATACATAATAAACGCTTGTCCAATGGTGACATTTTTTCTGGGGAGGGTCTTCCGTAGGTTCATACCAACCCTGGAATGGTAGCTTATGTAGAGAGATTGGCCCCTGCCAGGGTGACCTAGTGATGCCTGGGTAGGCTGGCAGCCTTCCCAGCATCATCAAACCTTTGATGAATGTGTTGATTGAGCCAGGCATAAAGAGAACCTACTGTTCTTTGGAGACACCCATTAGGAGCGCTCATCCATGGGTCCTTGGTGATTGTGATAATGTAGATAAGGGCCTTAGCTCCTGTAGGAAGAAGTGGCAGATGGGTGGCCAAGGACATCCAGTCAGCTTCACTCCAAAGGTCCTGCTATGTGGGAAGGCTCCTCTTCTGCCCCCTAGAGGCAGGATGGTGAAATGGGGAGGGGGAAGCCCTTGGTTTGAGTGCTGGATTTGCCATAGACTTACCATCTATGTGATCTTGGTTAAGTACCTTCTTTTCTCTAGGTCTCAGCTTCCTCATTCTGTAAAATGGGGATCAGAATCTTTGTCCCCTTCCTCCCTGGGGTGCTCTTGGACAAGTGTTCTGAGCACATTGTGATAATATCTGTTTCCCCTCAGGTACATGGAAAGAGGGGTATGTTCGTAGAACTGAAAGTGTTCACCCCATTATTTTAATGAGGGGAAAGCTAACTCTCATAGAAGAGAAGTACATGATTGTGACACACAAGGAGAACCAGAATTGGAGCCCAAATCCTTGGACTCTAAAGCCATTGCTTGCCACTCAATCACATAGGTATAGGATTCCAGCGAGGCCAGGGACTGGGTCTCCTCCCTTCCTCTCTCTTCCAGAGTCCTAACCATCTGAGGTATCCCACAGTAAAGTGAACTGCCCGGAAAGTAGTGGCCTTTGTCCTCACTGGAAGCCTCTCTGGAAAGCAGATAAGAAATTGTCAGGTATGGACTGAATGTCCTCCGAGCTGCCCTCCCATTGTGAGTCTGTGAATTCCCTGATGACCAACTATGTGGAAGCAGAGTGCCAATGTTATTGTTATTGTTATTATTACATTTGTTTTTATGGATGAAGAAATGGCTGGTCAGATAGGTAATGTTACATGCTGGTGAATTCTGGGCTAGACTCTGGATCTTAGCCTCATAGATTTAGAGCTGAAAGGGGCCTCAGAAACCATCTACTCCATAATCTCATAATTTTATGGTTGAGAAAGTTGAGGCCAGACCCGGAGGAATGAAGTAACTTATATGAGATCACATAGGGTTAATAAGTAGCAAAAGCAGGATCTGAACCTGAGACTTCTGATCCCAAAGTCATCACTCTTCATAGCTCCCCTGATTCACAACCCACTACTCTCTCCATTGTTTTAGGCTGCCTTATTTAACAAGTCATGAAAAAGCCAGACTGAGTCTATCAGGGGTTGTCACTTGGGTTCCTACTCTACCCACTAGACTGTATTATCCCTCTTTGCAAGTATTATGACTGCCCCCATTTCATAGATAAGAAAACTGCATCAGAGCCAGGATATGGACTCCAAATCCAAATCTAGGGTTTTCCCCACTACATTGCAGCAACACTGTACAGATCTACATGCAGGAGAGCCACCTTGTAAACCTAAATGTGCTATGTAGATGGGAGTTATTACCATGATGAAAATGATGGGAATTGGACTAAGTGATTGATATCTGAGCTCCTGTTACCCAGCCAGCCAGAGCTGAGGGCTGGGTGTTTGGAAGACTATTAATCTCTGTCCATGGTACCGATCTTAAGGGTTTGGGGAAGAAATCTAGCCCCTCCCGTCCTGGCCATCTGGTCAGGACTAAAGTTGTGGGAGGGAGGGAGAGAGGAGAAGGAGGCGAAGAAGAAGAAGAGGAGAGAGAGAGGGGGGGGGGAGAGAGAGAGAGAGAGAGAGAGAGAGAGAGAGAGAGAGAGAGAGAGAGAGAGAGAGAGAGAGAGAGAGAGAGAGAGAGGGAGAGGGAGAGGGAGAGGGAGAGGGAGAGAGGGAGGAGAGAGATAGAGGTGTGTGTGTGTGTGTGTGTGTGTGTGTGTGTGTGTGTGTGTGTGTGTGTGTGTGTGTGTAAGGGCTAAGCATTTTCCCCTATTGCTATCCCTACCCGACTTGTGCTTTCTTCCCATGCTCTTCCTCCTCTCCCTAGCTACTTACTCTGGGTGCTCTTTGGGGTTCTGTCCTTGGCAGGCTTCTTTTCTGTCTCTGCATCCTTTCTCTTGGCAGTCCCCATCCGTCCCTCATCTCTAAATGTTACCTCTATGCAAACTCCCTTGTGAATGCCAGATCCATATCTCCAGCTGCCTCCTGGACAACTCTAACTAGATGCTCCGCCACTGGGTCAATTTCAGCATATCAGACATCCATCTTTTTCTCTTTCTGTCTCCTCCCCCTTCTGATGCCATTGTGTCTGTGGTTGGCACTGCCATTCACTGCCCACATGATTGAAGCCTTGAGGTTACTGTGACCATTTCCTTTTCTGTATCTCTTGGGAATAATCAGTTCCCAGGCCCTGGTAATTCCATCCCTGCATTCTCTCTCAAATTTACATCTCCTCTTCTCACTTCCCACTTTCATCCTTCTAGTACAGACCTTTATTTTCACCCCCTTGGACTATTGTAATAGCCTCCTAACAGGCCTTTCCATTTTTATCCCCCCTCCTCCAATCTGTTCTATATGCTGCTTCCATGATGATCTTTTTTAGTCATATGGCAGGCACTCTGCTCAAGAAGTTACTGTGGCTACCTATTGCCTACCCAGTAAAGTCCAATCTGGCTGTCAGCTCCCTTTCTAGCCTTGACTCCACTTCAAGACATTCTCTGTGCCTTTCCTGGATGCACTGCCCTCCCCGCATCCCCTGTTGAACCCTTACCCATCCTTTAAAACTCTTCTCAGACAGCAGCATCTCCTCCAGGATATCTCCCCTTCTCCCTGTGCGAGAATGCCCTTCCTCCTCAGACCTCACACAGTGCTCTCCAGCTCTTTCCTGTACTTCCCATGCACTGTTGTAGAAGTTCATTGTCAGGGGCCGTACCTTCTAAGCTGTGCGTCTCCCCTATGTGCCCAGAATTGTGCTTTGTACATGGACATGCTTCATTTATGGCTGCCACTCATAAAGCCTGGCTCAGGAGGAAAATGAATAACTTTCCTCATTGCGTAAGGGGCAGATTCTGTGGCTGAGGAATATCGCCTCTGTGTGAGACCCAGTTGAGTTGTTGGTTCATTTTGCTCAACTGCATTTTCCTTTTCAAACCTGTATTACAAGGAAAGGTTTGCTGGATAAGGCAGGGGTGGGGGTGGGGAGATTATGTTCTGAAATGGTGATGCCAGGAATAAGGAAGGAAGAAAAACATTTTTAACTAAATGGATCATAAAAAGTCCTCGAGGAGCCCCCCTGGACTACAAGAGCTCAGTGGCCTCTTCCTTCTCTGTCCTCAAGATTTGGGGGTTGAGAGGCCTAGCTAGGGCTTTCTTTTCATCTTGGGTGGGACACTGATAAGATGAAGGAGGAGAGTATCCTGGGGAGGGTAACCAAGTTGGGGAAGGCTCTCAAGTTCATGGTTGAAGGAATTGGGGGGGGGGATTGAGCCTGAGTATTGAGATGGGCAGGTAATAATTCTCTGCAAGCCTTTGAAGGACTATCACATAGAAAGAGGGATTAGACTTCTGCTTGGGCCCAGAGAGCAGAACTTGAGGCAGGGGTTGGATGGGTTGGGTGGAGTTAGAATAGGTTGAATTAGATGGTCACGGAGGTTTCTTTGCATGCTGGGATTCTGGGACCCCAAATTCATTCTCTTTTTTCCTAAGGTCGCTGGGTATTTTGTTCTGCCTATGTGATCTCCTGTAGTCACCCATGTGTGGGCTGACTCCCCAACTAGATGGAGAGTTCCTGGAGGGCAGGGAGCTTTCCTGGCATCCCCCTGCCTCAGGCCAGCTTGGGGCTACCCACATTGCTGGTGCTCAGGAAATATTTTCTGAATGATTGACTGAGGAATTCTTGGCCCTCTCTAAGCTGCTGTGTGTGTGAGGGGGCAGAAATGAAAGTACCTCATTCTTGGCTCTGTCAAAGAGTTGAACTTGGACCAAGGTTCTTTTACCTTGTTCAGGGCCTAGCTGATTTCACACTTGATAATAGGGCCCTCCAGGCCCCCCTACCATGCCGGCT
Source organism: Monodelphis domestica (assembly GCF_027887165.1). Taxonomy (NCBI): domain Eukaryota; kingdom Metazoa; phylum Chordata; class Mammalia; order Didelphimorphia; family Didelphidae; genus Monodelphis; species Monodelphis domestica. Next base: position 31,405,550 of record NC_077235.1, read on the forward strand.
ACTGACCCTGAACAAAGAAAGATTGGCACATGGGGTTTCCATGCATTGACCTCTCTATCACAGACCCCATGACTTCCTCTGGGCAATTCTGTTTCATTATTCCAAGAAAAAGGGCCTTCAAAGCTGAGCCAAGTATTAACATTGTTCTATATTCTACAGGCACAATTGTATAATGGTGCATTATATGCATAATAATATGGCAATATCATACATTGTAACACCTGTGTGTATGATCCTGCAATAAAGGTCTTTTTATTCCCCCTCCTTTATCCATCTTGGGTTCAGGGAGAGGATAAATCCCCAACCAACCAGGGCATCAGGAGACAGGGAAGGGTAGTGGAAAGAGCCCAAGTGGGGGGAGCTCGAAGACATTGGGCATAGCCAAGAAAGAGCACTGAATGGGAATGACAGGACCCAAGGTCACGGGGAAGTCACTTTGTCCATGTCCTAGATTTACTTTTCGGTGACCAAATTGGCTCCCCTAGGAAGAATGTAAGCTCCCTAGTGGCAGAGACTGCCTCCCTTTTGGCTTTCTATCCAGAGTACCTTGGACAGTGCCCAGCACAAAGTAGGCATCTAAAAAGCAATCAGTGAATGGAATGGAAGTTACATGTGGCCATCGACAAATAAGAGTAAGGAAATGAGCACTGGGCTTGGATTCATAGTTTGTATCTGAGCAGCCTCCTGCCACACTGAGGAGAGGCAGGTTCAGAGGAAGGAATCAGGGTTTATTGACCAGGCACCACCCTTCAGAGAGGACAGAAATACCCAGCGCTGGAGCCAGAAGGGGACGGAATCATTTTTACCCAGAAAGAAGTCTCAGAGCTCATGGGTGACAAAGTCAGGATTCAAACTCAGATCACCCATCCGACCCTCAGCCCAGTGGGCTTTGGGCTATATCAGTGTGCTATAAACACAAACTCTCTAGTCCTCCCGTATTCTGTGCAAGGCATACAGGGAAAGAGAAAACTTATCTATTTTCTAGATGGGGAAATTGATTCCAAGAAGATTCTATGCTTGTTACTTGGTGTGGGACTAGAATCTAGGTCTTTAGACTCCCATCCTAAGGCCCTCTCTCCTAGATCCCTCTAGGCCTTCCTGCCTCCTTCCCAAGTGTGTGACTAACCTCAGAGCTCTAGAGGATTGGGGTGGTTGGTAGCGCTCTGGCCATTAAGTAGCCAGTTGGGGCTAATTTCCCCACCATGGCCCTTTTCTCCACTGAAGTCTGATGGAACACTGTGCTTGGGGTTCTCACTTTCCAGATGAGGCAGCCTCACAAGAAAGAGGCAGTTATTTGCCCTCACTGGGCAAGCAGCCAAGGAAGACCTGCCTCACACCCAATTGGAAGCTAGTGCAAAGAGCATTACAATGAGGTTTCCATACAAGAGATTCATTCATCAAAGGGAACTTGAGGTATTGGAGTTAGGACTAGCTTCACATTTCTGACTCAGACATTTCTACCAGCTGTGTGGCCTTGGGTAAGTCACTTTGGAGTCCCTTGTAGCATTTGTTTCCCCATGGGAAATATGTTGGAGGAGGAGGATACTTGCAATAGCTCCCCCAAGAAGACAGTGTAGGGTAGTGGAAAACCCAATGGAGTGGGAGTCAGGCCCTGGGGAGCCCCAGCATCTCTTAAGGGCTCCTTTCATTCTCTGTAAAATGAGGGGGTGGTTCTATATCTAAAGTGCCCTCTTTTTGGTGTCAGAGTAGCCAAGTGCTAGCTCAGCCACTTACTGTGTGACCTTGGGCAAGCCACTAACTTTCCTGGGCCTCAGTTTCCTCAGCTTTGAAATGAGTGGGTAGGGCTTGATGGCTTCTGTGGACCCTTCCAGCTCTAGAGATAGGATTCTGGGGTCCCTAGGGGGCTATTTTGAGGGAAGCCCTCGCAACAAGTTGTAGAAGTGTTATACAGATGTGAGTGGGAGTAGAAATGTAAGAAGTTGTTATTATGGGAGCCCCATCCAGGGCTTCACAGAAGGGGCTATGGTGCAAGCAGACAGGACTGTCTTGGTTGTGGGGTGCAAAGACACACGCAAAGAGCACTTGGACTGTGAGCAAAATACAGCAGACCTCTGTCTCAAACCTTTGCCTCCCAGACTATGTGGCAAAGGTGTGAGTGGCTGGCTGGCCAGGGGGTAGCAGGACATGAAGTGACCCTCTGTTCCAAGCGTGGCCTGTTGACAAAGGGTGGAGCAGGGGTGTGTGGAGCAGCAGTGCCTGGAAGACCAGAGAGCCAGGGAGCTACAGAATGCTGAGGTCTAAAGGGATATTCAACCAGAGAATGTCAGAACTAGCAGGGATCTTCCAAGTTATTTCATTCAACTTCATTATAAACCCTCCAGTTTATAAGTGGGGAGATTGGGGCTCAGAAGAGGAAGTGACTGGTCCAAGATTTCATGACTCCTAAGTGGTCTGACTCCCTGGAGTCCAATCCTTGAGGACCCCAGGCTGTAGGAGAATGGACCTATGATTGCAATAGCTGAGTTGAGGAACAGAAAAGAAACTGTTTCTAATTCATTAGGGTGCCAGCCACTCGCTTGGCTAGTTTGTGTGTGTGGAGGGGTTTTTTCCTCCTTTCTCTCTTAGGTAAGCTGCTGCTGCTGCCTCTTAGGTCTGATTTGATAGGAAGGGGCCGTTGTGGAAGCAGGCAACAGCTTATCCAGGAACCAGAAACTGTCTCAGCAGCCCAGCTCTCCAAGAACCTTTCCTGGCCTTAGCCCTAGGCAGTGTGGGATGGTGCTGCTGAAGGCTAGAGCCTTGAGCTGAAGGGTATGTCTTGATGCCTTTTCCCCTAGAAGAGCAGAAAGGATCCTGGCTTTGGAGTCCTGGGCACACTGGGCTGGAACCCGGGCCTGCTGTTTAGTACTTGTGTCACCCCCAGCTCTCGGAGCTTTTCTGTAGAGAAGGGGGTTTGGCCTCACTGATCTATTCAGTATTGTGCTCCCAGCACCTCTGCAGTTCTTATTGGAATCATCTGTACTCTCTCAGCACTCCCCTCCCCGTCTTGGCACAAGAATGCTCCCTTCACCCAAGCCTTGTTTCCAACTCCTCAACCTCCCGGCTTTGGAGCTTTGTCACTTAGGGAGGGGGGCCGAAAGGTGAAGGCATGGCTGGGAAGATTGCGTGAGGGACTAGCCATGGCGATCTTCTTCCCCTCCAAACTTCAGAGAAGCTCCTCGCACCCCCTAACACTTGGAGGCAACTGCCAAGGAAAGGGGCCGGGACGAGGAGCAGCCTCAAGGGGGGGGCAGTTTTTTGGGGGGTGCGCGCCTTTTATGACAGGTGGCCGCGCGGTGCGCGCTCCCGGGCGCCCAAAAGGGGGTGGGGGTGGGAAGAAAAGGTGGTTATAGGGGAAGCAGAGAGAGGGAAAGTGTGTTGGGGGAAGGGTGGGGGCAGTAAGTCCAGCAATAGTGGTGTCAACGGAGCAAACAATGGTAGGGGCAATAGTGGCAAAAAGCGCCCAGATCTGGGCACCTTTTTGAATGGGCAAAGGCAACCCCGGGGAAGAAGGTGGAGGGGAGGCAGCAGCCGCAGAGGCTCAGGGGCAGCAGCAGCAGCAGCAGTAGCGGTAGCGGTAGCGGTAGCTGCGGCGGCGGGGGTGGGGGGGGGAGGGGGGAGGAGAAGAAGGAGGAGGAGGGGAGGAGGGGGAGAGGAGGAAAGAGGGGGAGGAGGAGGAGAGAGGCAGAGGAGGAGGAAGAGAGGGAAGAGAGGAGGAGGAGGAGGAGGAGGAGAAAGGCAAGAGGAGAACCCGTGAGGGGAAGCCAGTCGCATCAGCAGCAGCGGCAGCCGCCCTCCTCCTCCAGCTCCTGCTCGTTGTCGTCGTGGTCCTCCCTCCCTCTCTCCTTCCCCCCCTCAGAGGGCCGTCGCCGCCCCGAGCGGGCTCTCCGCGCCGCGCGCGCTGTCCGCGTGCTAGGCGCCCGAGGTTCGGGGCGGTGGCGCGTGCGGGGCACGGACCGCAGGACTCGCGGCAGCGACGGCAGTGGCAGCAGCGGCAGCAGCAGCAGCGCGGGCGTTGAGCGGCGGCGGCGGCGGCGGCGGCGGCGGCGGCAGCGCTGACTCGGTCCGCAGCGGCGGCGGCACCGGCACCACCCCCCAGAGCAGGAGGGAGGGAGTGAGGGAGGGAGCGAGAGGAGGAGGAGAAGAGGAGAGGAGGCGCGTCCACCTGGCGGTCCAGGCGCATGGAGCAGCAGTAGCGGCAGCGGCGGCAGCGGCAGCGGCGGCGGCAGCAGCGGCAGCAGCAGCGGCAGCGACAGCAGCGGCGGCGGCAGCAGCAGCAGCAGCAGCAGCAGCAGCAGCAGCAGCAGCAGCAGCCGCCCCAGCAGCCCCCCTGACTGCAGTCGGAGCTCACAGCCCCACTGGGCCCTAGAGCCTCGCTTCGCCCTGCGTCAGGAGGCAGCCTGCTAGGTAAGTGGCCTGGATGGCATCCCGTGCCGGGGCCCTGCCCTGCCCGGCCCCGGGCGGCGGCGGGGGTGGGGGTGCGAGTGCCAGCGCCGCTGCCACTGCTGTTACTGCCGCCGCTGCAGCCTGCAGCTGGAGCGGAGAGACAGCGAAGACAGGCAGCAGGGCGTGTGAGAGAGCGGGAGCGAGGGTGGGAGCGGGAGCGGGAGCGGGCGCGGGAGCAGGCGCGGGAGCCCGAGCCCCGCGCTCGCCCTCCCAGGCATTGCAATCTAGGAAAGGCCCCGTTCGTTTTTCGGCCGCCTGCCCGGCCGCCCGCCCGGCCGCCCGGCAGCGGAGGGGGAGGGGAAGTATTGGGGGCTGCGAGAGCCGCGCGCGCGCGCACGCACACACTCACTCACACTCACCCACACTCGCCCAGATACACGGGCCACGGCCACGGCCACACGGGCCGGCACATAACACACGCAGGCACAGAGACAGGGCCACGGACACGCGCGCGCGCCTGCTTCGCTGCGGGCACCGGGCTAGCTCCCAAAGCCCGGCGCCGCCGCGCGCCTTTGCCATCCCTCCCGGCCCGGGGCCGGAGCTAGGGGAGGGGTCCCGGAGAGCCCCCACCCCCACCCCTGCATCAGCCACCCCTCGGAACAATTGGTACGGGTCCGGGCCAGTCCCAGCCGGGCTGGTGGTCCGGGGCCGCCCCGCACAGCCCCGGGGGGCCGCCACCAGGGAGTGCGGGTATGGTGGGCGGGCGGACGGGCGGGCACAGTGCTGGCCGCCTGCTGCCACCGCTGCCGCCGCCGCTGCCGCTGTGCGGTGGAATCCAGCGCTTGCAGCATGACTGCCCCTGCTTGCTTGTGGGCTGCCCGTCCCCTCGGGAGGCTGCCCTGGCTCGCAGAATCCCCCACCCCCCATCCCTCCCAACACACACCATCCACCCATTGGGCCCGAAGACTGCGTCGCCCGGTTTGGGGGGCATTTGAACCCCCACCCTGCTGCTTCTCTGGCTCTCCGCTTCGTTGCGGGGCGTCTGGGTTGAGACGCTATTTTTTTGTTGTTGTTTTTGCGTGGTCGGGTGGAGGGTTGGGGGGTGCTCTAAATATGGCGTTCCCTGCACTTTGACCCAGGACTTGGATTTCTCTTGGTGTCCTTTGGCAAGCCGAGGGGCTACCGACCCACACTGAGCCAGGGCATCGGGGTTGAGGGAGGTTTCCGCGCGCGAGCCGCTCGGTGGCCCAACGTCCTTGCACTCGGCTCTCTCCTACCCCCTCCCTCTCTGGTGGAGAGAGCTCCTGTCCCCGCTCTCCACACTGGCGAGCATATGCCTGGGGTTTTATTTACCGCCATGACGTTCCATGGCTTGGGAAGAATTTTCCCTCCTTTCAAAGGTATTTTTAGAAGGGAACAGAAAAGTCCTAATGAACTGTCATTTCACATATTAGCTGGGAAACTGGCTAATCAAATAAAACTGGCTGACTGGCTGAAACTCTATCCCAGAGAAAAATGCGGCTGGGAATATAATTAGCCATCTGTCTCCCGAGCAGTTTCAGTTGGGCCCGGACAACTGTATTACAATGTCCGATTCGGGGAAGCCTTGGCCATCCACCCCGCAGTGACAAGAGAAATGGATTTGCTGACTTAAGTTTTGAGGTTTGACCTGGGGATGCGGCTTTCCTTCTCCTTCTCCTCCCACCCCGTCTTCTCCTTGGAGCCTAGACTTGTCCCCCGAGCCCAACCGCCCGCCTGCCTGCCGCATCCCATGCCTCTGGCGTGGCCCACGGATGGCCTGACTGGGCCCAGGGGGCTCTCGGTTCCAATCTTGCCCCTCGCAAACGCCCTCGAAAATCCGACCTCCCGGAGGCAGGAGATGGATTGGCCGACACTAGCGCTAGGACGGACATTCCTTTTCCCATTCATTCCCCCGAGCCGCAGCCGCAGCCGCAGCCGCAGCCAGGGAGGAAGGGAGCGCTGGCAAATCCGCTCCGTCGCCGAAATTCGAGCCCGGGACCTACTTTCCCTAGCCAGGGCTTCCGGGGAGAGGAGCTGTGACTGGAAGGGCTCTGGCTGACTAGCCCTGGCGCCGGTCCTTTTGCCAGCTTCTCTCTGACGTGTGGGTTTAGCAGGGTGTTGGGTACCTGCTGTTTGCCTGAGACCAGGATGTTCCAGCGTGCGAGAGAGGGCATTCATTGTCCACCAGCCTAGCTCCCCTCCCCGGCGGCGGCGGCGGCGGCGGCGGCGGCGCGCTCTCGAGCTTCTGCCTCTGGAAATCCAAGCGGAGCATATTAGTGCGGAGAAAGGGGGGAGGCTTGCTTGCGATGGGGAGAGCCGACCCCGACAGGAGAGGCTCTCGGAGAACTTCTCCATTGTCAGAGGAGCCTCGGAACAGCTGTGCAGCCGGCTAGAGAAAGCCATTTAAAGGCACACTTGGAAAACAAACATTTGACTAAATAACAAGCCCTGATGGATGGCTAACAATTACGTAAGCACGTGGCACATTTTGACATCCGTCAAGCCTGGGCAGTAAATCGCCCTGCTCCTCGGGTGAAGGAATCTGGGATGCAGCCGGCTTCATTAGAGAGGCGGAAAAGCAGGCTTGGGGCACGAGGAGAAGGTGGCTAACCCCTCGCATGGGGGGCTTTCTCTCTTCCTCTGTGGCTCCTGAGTCCCAATTCCCACCTAGATGGATGGATAGTCTTGTAGTCTTGTGTGCCGTGGGGCTTGGTGGCCACGATCAGAAAAGTGATAAAGGTGGGACCAGGACATCTGGGTCCCAATCCCCCACACACAGACTTTGGCCATCCACTGGCCCCACCCTTCCCCCTCACCGAGCCTCAGTTTCCCCATCTGCAAAAAAATTCTGATCAATCCCGTAGCTGGCATCCCAGGGCAGTTGGGGTTCGACAGAAATGGCAGCTCTTATGGCTGCCACTTCCGGGCTTCCTGGTGGGCTAGATTATCGTAGCCCCTCGCAGCTCCTTCACACTTGGGAGTTGGTGCAGCTGAAAACATTTCTCACCCAGTGGCTGACCTTCTGTTGCTAAGCCTCTCCACTCTCCCCTCACCTAACAGCCCCGAATTATCGCTGCTGCCTTTTTTTACTTTCCCGGAAAGTATTAGGAAATCAAACTGTTAATGATGTTACCACAAAGAAGGGGAGGGGGTCCCCCGATGGGGAGGGGGACTTGGGCAGAGCGAAGTCCCATTCGGCAGCCTAAGGACAGGGAGATTTAGAGCCAGATGCCCCTAAATTAGAACACCTAGTCTAAGGTTTTCAAAGGAGGAAACTGAGGCCCGAGGTGGCCCAGCAGCAAAGCGGGGACTCCCCATTGGACATTCTAGCCTCTGCATTAAAATTGCAGCTTTGCCTCTTTCCAGCTTTGCGGCTTCGGCAAATCCCGTCTCCCTCAGGTCCTTCATTTCCTTTTCTGTAAAATGAGTGGGAGCTCAGAGTCGCCTTAACTTTGAGCTCTAAAAGCCTCGAACCCCCCTTGTCTCCTGAAATTAACTAGGCAGTCCTAGGTCAGGGGGGAGGATTCCGGATGCGGCTGACTTGTGGCCCCCGTGGGGTCTTGTGACGGCTCTGGGGGATAACGCTTCCTTCCTGAGGGAGGAGGAGGGGGGAGTGGTCAGCGCCTAGACTCGGAGACAGCCTCCTTCCCCTCCTGTGAATGGCTTCAGGCAAAGAGAATTCACCTCTGGCCCATCTGGGGAAGGAGCAGGGACTTCCCCTTACTGACTGCGGGATTGATTCCCGAAGCTCCTTCTCCCATTCCGGAATGGGGGCGCTGCCTTTGGGGCCCTTTTTGGATTTCCCAAGAGCTCAGTGCTGGAGGAGAAAAGGGGGTGGGTAGAGGGACTTGGCTCCAGAAACCTTGGGTTCTCCCCCTCCCGGTGTTGTGGAAACCATGTGACTTGACTCCCTTTTTTTAAAACCCTTACCTTGGAGCTTAGAATCAATATTACATATTGCTCTCAAGGCAGAAGAACAGTAAGGGCTAGGCAGGGGAGTTAAGTGACTTGCCCAAGGTCTAACAGTCAAAAAGGGTCTGAGGCCACATTCGAACCCAGGACCTCCCATCTCCTGGCCTGAGCTACCTAGCGGCCCCAACTTGCCCTTTAAAGCCAGAGGTCACGGAGAGGAACCTTAGACATCCTCTAGACCACCCTCTTGATTTCATGGACTAGGAAGCAGAGGAACAGGGATGGCAATAACTTGTCCAAAGCCACACAATCAATGTGGCAGAGCCAGGATTTGAGCCCAGATTCTCCCATTTGAGATTCAGCTCTTCCTCTCTCTACTCTAACGTGTTGTTGTGTGATCCCTCATTTTTCAGGTGTGGCCCCTGAGCTGGGCAGTGACTTACCCCGGGTCACGCAGCCAGTAGGTGGAAGCCCCAGGACTCCAGTCTTGTGACTTCAGGAGCTTTGGGACCAGAGAGCTAGGCCCTCCTTGGGAAAGGTCTCCTGTGCTCTGAGTGGTGTCTTGCTGACCTTAAGAGGTGAGGAGGGTCCCTTTGGGTAGATTCCTGCCCCGCGTTCGTCCCTTTCTTTCCTATTACCTGTCCGCAGCTCTGACCCTTGTCTTGCTTGTAACCTGGTTCTTCCTTTGGTGTCTCTCTGTAGCGCAGGGCTCCAGCGCGCCAGCTTTCTCTCTTTCCAGCGGAGCTAGCACTGAGCTGTTTGGAACCAAGTAAGTACCATTTTCCTTCCCCTTTCTCTCGTGCTGTGCTGGCAGCACAAAATCTTTGGGCTCCAAATTGTAGCCATCACAGCGCTCACCTCCATCACGTTTGAGGTATTCCAATGGATTTCCAGAGAGTTTGCAAGACTGATTGTTCCCATTTCACAGCCAAGGAGACCAATGCAGACCACGAAGAGTGGTGAAGACAAGAAATAGCGCACATTTCCATAGCGCCATAGTTCCCGGAATGGTTTTCTGACCAGACAACTGTGAGGGAAATGGGGCAAGGAGATGTTTGTTGGCCCTGTTTGACTGAGGCCTAGAGGTTATTCACTCTGCCTCTAGGCCTTAAGTCGTTGGGTACATCCCTCACCTGCTCTGGGCCATTCTCCCCCTTTGTTTGGGAACCATTTCGTTGTCTCCCTTGGCATCTGTTTCTATGGAATGACTGACCTATGGATTGGGCTCAGAGGACCTGGGCTCACATCCCACTCTGCCACTTGCCACCTGTGTGACCAGCAGCTAGGCCCTTTGGGCCTCAGTCTTCCCATCTAGAAATCCGATGGGTCAGACCCAGTGACCTTTGAGGGCCCTTCCCGCTAAATGGCCTCCACCTTGTGATTCTGCAAGTGTTTCAAGCCTCTCACACAAGCCAAGAAGCTGTTGCTATTGGTTAAGTGGAGGGGGTTAGAGGTCACGTATGCCACTGATGCTGTGAGCTGGGCAGGTACACAGGCTTCCTTTGTTTTTCTTGTTTCATGGTAAGACTATTCCAATGATGGTTTTCCCTCTATTGTGCCACCGTTGTCCTTGGCAGTGACTCCCTCCCCACAGAACCCTCTTTCACCACAAAGAAAGCCAGCCAAGTCAGGTCAGCCAGCTCTGGGAGCATGGCTGCTGGTGTCTGCCCATATCTCTGCCCAGTGACCTCCTTCCCTTCTTTTCTGCCATTCCTTGCACCTCCAGAAGCCAACTTTTAAGTCTAGCCCAGTTTTTTCCTCTGTGGGACTTGAGTGGGGGCTTCTGTTAGAATTACTAACCTGGGGAGAGCCGTGCACCCCAGTGGGCTCCGACTCCAGCCCTTTAATCTCATCTGTTTATGGCCGAGTTATCATACTGGGCCACACAAGACCAGAAATGATCTTGGGGTTTGGGAGATGGGCTCAAGCCCAGTGGCTTGGGAATTGGCTCTCGTGGGAGCTCGGGCAAGTCACTATCCTTGTCTGTACCTCATATTCCCCATTTTTTAACCCTCACCTTCCATCTTGGAGTCAGTGTATTGGTTCCAAGACAGAAGAGTGGTAAGGGCTAGGCAATGGGGATCAAATGACTTGCCCAGGATCACACAGCTAGGAAGGGTCTGAGGCCAGATTCAAACCCAGGACCTCCCCTCTCTGGGTCTGAATCTCAATCCTTTGAGCCACCCCCTCCCCATTTTTTAAACGACGGGGTAGAATCCATGATCTCTCAGAAGAGCCGTTCTGAAGCTATGACTTTATGAACTCATTATTGCCTTGATACTGAGGGGTGAAGACAGAGGGGAAGGACAGTATGGAATAAAGGGGAAGCAAGTGCTGATGTTTCTATTGGGGTATGAAGGGAGCGATAGTAATCATTCTAATTTCTAGGTTCTTTTTGGATTACATAATGCTTTCTTCCCAAAAGTCTTGTGAAGTATCTACTGTGACTATTATTACCTCCATTTTACAGATGAGAAAACTGAGGCTTCCCCGAGTCTCGGGATTGTGAGGTACCAGGATCTGTTCTAGAGATAGGTGCATGAGCCGCTTCTCTGGTCTTGAGGTGGGAAAAGAGCAGCAATGATTGGTGGGTAGCCAATTGGTGGGTAGCCCTGTCCGGAGGCAAGAAAAGGCTAGAATGGCCTTTCAAGGTCCTTTCTAGTCACGGAATCATGAAACGTTACAAGTCTGTACACATGAAGTAGCTAGCATGTAGCCAGTCACCCAACAGGCATTGCAGGTTAGTTCCTAGAATTTGGGCTACAGTCTTCATCTTTCTGCATTGTGGCCAAAGCACCCAGAATTGATCTCAGAAAATGCCAAAGCGAATGTTGGTTCAACTTCAAGTTGGCCACCATTAGTGGGGCTCCTCCTGCTTGAAGGTGGAGGCCACCCCCTCTGGAAAGGGACCTGCTCCCTCAAGGAGGCCGGCATCAGGACAACATCTGGCTTCTCCCCTCAGGAGGTTCCTCTCATGAGCCCCACCTTTGGGTTCTTTTCTATAAGGTGTGTTTTCTAATGTTTTCCTCCTTAGAGTTGAAAGGATCATCTCAGTCCACTCCCCTCATTTGACAATTGAAACCATTGGGCACTGACTGATAGTTCAAGGTTACGCAGCCATAGGTCTGGGATTTGAGTTCATGTCCTCCGATTCCAAATCCTTCCCCTTTCCACTGCACCCCAAAGTCCTCCAAACCTTTTCTTCCTTCTTGTTCTGGTGCCGCAGAAAAGAGAGGATCCAATCTAGAAGACTTCAAATGACTTTCTTTTCAGTTTCGAAAAGCTCCTGCCCCTATACCCCTGCCCCAATTAGCCTTCCCAATTCTGTTACATTCCCTCGGCCTTCACCCACCACCATTGACAAGAAGGGAGGCAGTGGTGGACCCTGATGAGGTGGCCGTTAGTCGTCACCCATAACTTGGATATCCACATGCGAGTAACCAAGAGTTGCCATTTTGAAAAGAACCTTGAGCACTGGCTCTCTGCAGGGGGACGGCACAGTAACCTGGATGTCTTGGCCTTAGCTTTCTGGCTGACACTACCATTCTCTTCCAAGAAGTGGCACTGGCAGAGGGAGCTGCTGGGCACCCTGGCTTCAAGCTGCTGAAGCACATAGGTGATGCATTGTGGGTGGAGGGGGGGATTGAAGTAAACCAAATGGGACAGGGTTTCCTAAGCCAGTTCTTCTCATACGGATATTAACTTGGAAGAATCGGTGCCCTCCATGCCCTGATGCCAGTGGTCTGGACTGGACATTTGGCCAGCTATTGTTGAATAAAAATAATGGGCTTTGCAGTAGCAACATCCAGAGCACCGGTTGACCTGGGGGAGTTCCTTGGCCCTGGCATTGGGATCTCTGGGAGTTGATCTGTCTCTCTTGGAAGCTGCCCATTAAGGTTTGGGTCTAGGGAGCTGCGAACTTTGTGGTGGCCAAATCTCTGGGAGAATAAGGATCTTTTGGAACCCGACTCAGTGGTCTGAATCTGCTCTTCTTTGGTAGAAGTAAGTTGTCTCATAAAGCCTTTCCACTTTCTCCAAGCTGCTATTTCCTTCTCAACCTGCTTCCGGTGAATTAGCCTGCAGGGCTTTTAGCCAAAGCCTTGGCTTACCTGGGTCTGGACCAGCCATCTCCTGGAGTCGCTGAATAATTGGGACAAATCCCTGAGATACTGCCATTCCCTGAACATATATGGGCAACTGATAGGGCCGCTCACACTTAGCTAGCATGTGAAGGTTTACAGAAGGCTCTCCTTCCTAGCCACAGCCCCAGAAGGTAGGAGCAGTGGTGCTATCTATTTTACAGATGCAGAAACTGAGGATCAGAGAGATGAAGGCCTGAGGCAACCAGCAAGTACTGAAGCCAGGCCTTTTGGCTCAGACTCCTTGTGAACCGGTGTACCCAGAGTGCTTTGTGGTTGTAAATGCCTGCTCTTACTGTTTGGATTACTTTATGGGCCTTGCAGGATTCTTTTCCAAAAAGCCTAGGCTGCTGAGGTACGGGTCTTCTGTACCACCAAACAGATCCACCTCATTTCTACCAACATATCTGGGCTTCTTGAAACCAGAAGACCGTTGGCTTTGGGGCCAAAAGGAACCGTATTAGATTGAAGTACCAGAGCTGAGAGGGACCTTGGAATGTGGAACATAGCAGGAGCTGGGGGAAAGCTTAGAAAATGGAACACAGCATGCCAAGAGCATCTAGGTGACACAGTGGTTAGAGAGCAAGGCCTAAAGATGAGAGGCCCCAGGTTCAAATCTGGCATCGTATACTTCCTAGCTGTGGGATCCTGTGCAACCCCCTTAACCCCAAATGCATGGCCCTTACTGCTCTTTTGCCTTGGAAGCAATGCATAGTATTGATTCTAAAATGGAAGGTAGGGGTTAAAAATAGCATTCTGGAGCTGGGAGGGACCTTAGAACGTGGAACAAAGCATGGCAGAGCTGGAAAAGGCCTTAGAATGTAGGACATAGCAATCTAGAAGTGGGAGGGACCTTGGAACACGGAACATAGAATACTAGAATTGTGAGGGCTCTTTGAAGAGGGAACATAGCATGTCAAAGCTAGGAGGGGCCTTAGAATGTGGAATGTAGCATGTCAGAGCTGGGAGGGACCTTAGAACATGGAACGAAGCATGGCAGAGCTAGAAAAGGCCTTAGAATGTGGGACATAGCATTCTAGAACTGGGAGGGACCTTGGAACATGGAACACAGAATAATAGAATTGTGAGGGTCCTTAGAACAGGGAACATAGCAGGCCAAATCTGAGAGGGACCTTAGAAAGTGGAACAAAGCATGTCAAAGCTGGGAGGGGCCTTAGAACGTGGAACAAAGCATGTCAAAGCTAGGAGGGGCCTTCGAACGTGGAATGTAGCATGTCAAAGCTCGGAGGGGCCTTAGAACGTGGAACAAAGCATGTCAAATCTAGGATTGGCCTTAGAACATGGAATGTAGCATTTCAGAGATGGGAGGGGCCTTAGAATGTAGAACATAGCATGTGAAAGCTAGGAGGGGCCTTAGAACATGGAACATAGCATGTCAGAGCTGGGAAGAACCTTAGAACTTGGAATATAGCATGTCAAAGATGAGAGGGGACTTAGAACGTGGAACAAAGCATGCCAGAGCTGGAAAAGGCCTTAGAATAAAGGACAAAGCATTCTAGAATTGGGAGGGACCTTAGAACATGGAACACAGAATACTAGAATTGTGAGGACCCTTAGAACAGGGAACATAGCATGTCAAAGCTGGGAGGGCCCTTAGAAGGTTCGACATTGCATGTTAAAGCTGGGAGGGCCCTTAGAAGGAGGACATTGCATGTCAAAGTTAGGAGGGGCCTTAGAACATGGAATATAGCATGTCAAAGGTGGGAGGGGCCATAGAATGTCGAATAAGCATGCCAGAACTGGGAGGGACCTTAAAACATGGAATGTAGCATGTCAGAGGTGGGAGGAACCTTAGAACATGGAACAAAGCATGTCAAAGCTGGGAGGGGCCTTAGAACGGGGAACAAAGCATGAGAGCTGAAAAAAGCCTTAGAATGTGGGACATAGCATTCTAGAACTGGGAGGGACCTTAGAAAATGGAATATAGAATAATAGAATTGCGAGGGTCCTTAGAACAGGGAACATAGCAGGCCAAATCTGAGAGGGACCATAGAACATGGAATATAGCATGTCAAAGCTAGGAGGGGCCTTAGAATGTGGAATGTAGCAAGCCAGAGGTGGAAAAGGCCTTAGAATAAAGGACATAGCATTCCAGAACTGGGAGGGACCTTAGAACATGGAACACAGAATACTAGAATTGTGAGGGCCCTTAGAACAGGAAACATAGCATGTCAAAGCTGGGAGGGGCCTTAGAACGTGGAACAAAGCATGTCAGAGCTGGGAGGGACCTTAGAACATGGAATATAGCATGTCAAAGCTGTGAGGTTCTTTAGAACGTGGAACAAATGATGTCAAAGCTGGGAGGGGCATTACAACGTGGAACACAGAATTCTAGAATTGCGAGGGCCCTTAGAACATGGAATGTAGCATGTCAAAGCTAGGAGGGTACTTAGAACGTGGAATGTAGCATGCCATAGCTGGGAGGGACCTGAGAACGTGGAATAAAGCATGTCAGAGCTGGGAGGGACCTTAGAACATGGAACATAGCATGTCAGAGCTGGGAGGAACCTTAGAACAAGGAATATAGCATGTCAAAGCTGAGAGAGGCTTTAGAACGTGGAACAAAGCATGTCAGAGTTGGAAGGAACCTTAGAACAAGGAATATAGCATGTCAAAGCTGGGAGGGGACTTGGAACGTGGAAACAACATGTCAAAGCTGAGAGGGACCTTAGAACTTGGAACATAGCATGTCAAAGCTGGGAGGGCCCTTAGAAGGTAGACATTGCATGTCAAAGTTAGGAAGGGCCTTAGAACGTTGAATGTAGCATGAAGAGGTAGGAGGGATCTTAGAACACAGAATATAGCATGTCAAAGGTGGGAGGGGCCTTAGAACATGGAACAAAGCATGTCAAAGCTAGGAGGGGCCTTAGAACATGGAACATAGCATGTCAGAGCTGGGAAGAACCTTAGAACTTGGAATATAGCATGTCAAAGCTGAGAGGGGAACTTAGAACGTGGAACAAAGCATGCCAGAGCTGGAAAAGGCCTTAGAATAAAGGACAAAGCATTCTAGAACTGGGAGGGACCTTAGAACATGGAACACAGAATACTAGAATTGTGAGGGCCCTTAGAACAAGAAACATAGCATGTCAAAGCTGGGAGGGACCTTAGAACATGGAATATGGCATGCCAGAGCTGGGAGGGGCATTAGAACATGGAACACAGAATCCTAGAATTGTGAAGGCCCTTAGAACATAGAATATAGCATGTCAAAGCTAGGAGGGACCTTAGAATGTGGAACAAAGCATGTGAGAGCTAAGAGGGACCTTAGAAAATGGAACATAGCATGTCAAAGCTGGGAGGGGCCTTAGAACGTGGAACAAAGCATGTCAGAACTGGGAAGGACATTAGAACATGGAATATAGCATGTCAAAGCAAGGAGGGGCCTTAGAACGTGGAACAAAGCGTGTCAGCTGGGAGGAACCTTAGAACATGGAACATAGCATGTCAAAGCTGGGAGGGGCATTACAATGTGGAACACAGAATTCTAGAATCGTGAGGGCCCTTAGAACACGGAATATAGCATGTCAAAGCTGGGAGGGACCTTAGAACATGGAACATAGCATGTCAAAGCTGGGAGGGCCCTTAGAAGGTGGACATTGCATGTCAAAGCTGGGAGGGGCCTTAGAACGTGGAACAAAGCATGTCAAAGCTAGGAGGGGCCTTAGAACATCGAATATAGCATGCCAGAACTGGGAGGGACCTTAAAACATGGAATGTAGCATGTCAGAGGTGGGAGGAACATTAGAACATGGAACAAAGCATGTCAAAGCTGGGAGGGGCCTTAGAAGGTGGACCTTGCATGTCAAAGCTGGGAGGGCCCTTAGAAGGAGGACATTGCATGTCAAAATTAGGAGGGGCCTTAGAACATGGAATATAGCATGTCAGAGCTGGGAAGAACCTTAGAACTTGGAATATAGCATGTCAAAGCTGAGAGGGGAACTTAGAACGTGGAACAAAGCATGCCAGAGCTGGAAAAGGCCTTAGAATAAAGGACAAAGCATTCTAGAACTGGGAGGGACCTTAAAACATGGAACACAGAATACTAGAATTGTGAGGGCCCTTAGAACAAGAAACATAGCATGTCAAAGCTGGGAGGGACCTTAGAACATGGAATATAGCATGCCAGAGCTGGGAGGGGCATTAGAACATGGAACACAGAATCCTAGAATTGTGAAGGCCCTTAGAACATAGAATATAGCATGTCAAAGCTAGGAGGGACCTTAGAATGTGGAACAAAGCATGTGAGAGCTAAGAGGGACCTTAGAAAATGGAACATAGCATGTCAAAGCTGGGAGGGGCCTTAGAACGTGGAACAAAGCATGTCAGAACTGGGAAGGACATTAGAACATGGAATATAGCATGTCAAAGCAAGGAGGGGCCTTAGAACGTGGAACAAAGCGTGTCAGCTGGGAGGAACCTTAGAACATGGAACATAGCATTTCAAAGCTGGGAGGGGCATTACAATGTGGAACACAGAATTCTAGAATCGTGAGGGCCCTTAGAACACGGAATATAGCATGTCAAAGCTGGGAGGGACCTTAGAACATGGAACATAGCATGTCAAAGCTGGGAGGGCCCTTAGAAGGTGGACATTGCATGTCAAAGCTGGGAGGGGCCTTAGAACGTGGAACAAAGCATGTCAAAGCTAGGAGGGGCCTTAGAACATCGAATATAGCATGCCAGAACTGGGAGGGACCTTAAAACATGGAATGTAGCATGTCAGAGGTGGGAGGAACATTAGAACATGGAACAAAGCATGTCAAAGCTGGGAGGGGCCTTAGAAGGTGGACCTTGCATGTCAAAGCTGGGAGGGCCCTTAGAAGGAGGACATTGCATGTCAAAATTAGGAGGGGCCTTAGAACATGGAATATAGCATGTCAAAGTGGGAGGGGCCTTAGAACGTGGAACAAAGCATGTCAAAGCTAGAAGGGGCCTTAGAACGTTGAATATAGCATGCCAGAACTGGGAGGGACCTTAGAACATGGAATATAGCATGTCAAAGCTAGGAGGGTACTTAGAAAGTGGAACGTAGCATGCCATAGCTTGGAGGGACCTGAGAACATGGAATAAAGCATGTCAGAGCTGGGAGGGACCTTAGAACATGGAACATAGCATGTCAGAGGTGGGAGGAACCTTAGAACATGGAACAAAGCTGGGAGGGCCCTTAGAACGTGGAACAAAGCATGTCAGAGTTGGGAGGGATCTTAGAACGTGGAACATAGCATATCAAAGCAGGGAGGGGCATTAGAACATGGAACAAAGAATGCCAGAGCTGGAAAAAGCCATAAAATTTAAGACATAACATTCTAGAACTCAGAGGGACCTTAGAACATGGAACACAATATTAGAATTGTGAGAGCTCTTAGAACGTGGAACAAAGCATGTCAAAGCTGGGAAAGGCCCTGGAACTTGGAACAAAGCATGTCAGAGCTGGGAGGGACCTTAGAACGTGGAACATAGCATATCAAAGCAGGGAGGGGCATTAGAACGTGGAACAAAGCATGCCAGAGCTGGAAAAGGCCATAAAATTTAGGACATAACATTCTAGAACTTGGAGGGACCTTAGAACATGGAACATAATACTAGAATTGTGAGGGATCTTAGAACGTGGAATATAGCATGCAGAGCTGGGAGGAACCTTAGAATGTGGAATATAGAATGTCAAAGTTAGGAGGGGCCTTAGAACAGGGAACATAATATGTCAAAGCTAGGAGAGGCCTTAGAACGTGGAACATAGCATTTTAAGCTGGTAGGGGCCTTAGAATGTGGAATGTAGCATGGCAGAGCTAGGAGGGGCCTTAGAAAGGGGAACATAGCATGTCCATACAGGGAGGGGCCTTATAACATTGAACATAGCATGTCAAAGGTAGAAGGGGCCTTAGAACATGGAATGTGGTATGCAGAGCTGGGAGGAACCTTAGAACATGGAACATAGCATGTAAAAACTTGGAGGGTCCTTAGAACGTGGAACAAAGCTTTCAAGAGCTGGAAAAGGTCATAGAATGTAGGACATAATCTAGAAATGGGAGGGACCTTAGAACAAGGAACACAGACTACTAGAATTGTGAGGGCCTTTAGAACAGGGAACATAGCATGTCAAAGCTGGGAGGGGCCTTAGAAAGTCAAACATAGCAGGTCAAAACTGTTAGGGACCTTTGAATGTGGAACATAGCATGTCAAAGCAAAGAAGGGCCTTAGAACGTGGAACAAAGCATGTCAAAGCTAGGAGGGGCCTTAGAACATGGAATGTAGCATGAGGAGCTGGGAGGGACCTTAGAACATGGAACATAGCATGTCAGAGCTGGGAGGGACCTTAGAACATGGAATATAACATGTCAAAACTGGTAGGGATCTTAGAACGTGAAACATAGCATGTCAAAGCTAAGAGGGGCCTTAGAACGTGGAATATAGCATGCTGAGCTTGGAGGAACCTTAGAATATGGAATATAGAATGTCAAAGTTAGGAGGGGCCTTAGAACGGGGAACAAAGCATGTGAGAGCTGAAAAAGGCCTTAGAATGTGGGACATAGCATTCTAGAACTGGGAGAGACCTTAGAAAATGGAACACAGAATAATAGAATTGTGAGGGTTCTTAGAACAGGGAACATAGCAGGCCAAATCTGAGAGGGACATTAGAACATGGAACAAAGCATGTCAGAGCTGAGAGGGTCTTCGAATGTGGAACATAGCATGTCATAGCTAGGAGGGGCCTTAGAACGTGGAATGTAGCATGCCAGAGCTGGGAGGGCCCTTAGAACGTGGAACAAAGCATGTCAGAGTTGGGAGGGATCTTAGAACGTGGAACATAGCATATCAAAGCAGGGAGGGGCATTAGAACATGGAACAAAGAATGCCAGAGCTGGAAAAAGCCATAAAATTTAAGACATAACATTCTAGAACTCAGAGGGACCTTAGAACATGGAACACAATATTAGAATTGTGAGAGCTCTTAGAACGTGGAACAAAGCATGTCAAAGCTAGGAGGGGCCTTAGAACGGGGAACAAAGCATGCCAGAGCTGGAAAAGGCCATAAAATTTAGGACATAACATTCTAGAACTTGGAGGGACCTTAGAACATGGAACATAATACTAAAATTGTGAGGGCTTTTAGAACGTGGAACATAGCATGTCAAAGCTAGCAGGGACCTTAGAACGTGGAATGTAGCATGTAGAGCTGGGAGGAACCTTAGAATATGGAACATAGCATGTCAGAAGTGAGTGGAAACTTAGAATGTGGAATAAAGCATGTCAAAACTGGGAGGGGCCTTAGAACAGGGAACATAGTATGTCAAAGCTAGGACGGGCCTTAGAAAGTGGAACATAGCATTTCAAAGCTGGGAGGGGCCTTAGAATGTGGAATGTAGCATGGCAGATCTGGAAGGGACCTCAGAACATGGAACATAGCATGTCAAAGCTAAGAGGGGCCTTAGAACGTGCAATGTAGCATTTCAGAGCTGGGAGGGGCCTTAGAACGTGGGACAAAGCATGTCAGAGCTGGGAGGGACATTAGAACATGGAACATAGAATGTCAAAGCTGGGAGGGGCCTTAGAATGTAGAACATAGAATAATAGAATTGTGAGGGCCCATAGAACATGGAACATAGCATGTCAAAGCTGGGAGGGCCCTTAGAAGGAGGACATTGCATTTCAAACCTAAGAGGGGCCTTAGAACGTGGAACATAGCATGTCAAATCAAGAAGGGGCCTTAGAATGTGGAATGTAGTATGCCAGAGCTGGGAGGGACCATGGAACATGGAATATAGCATGTCAAAGCTAGGAGGGGCTTTAGAAAGTCGAACATAGCATGCCAGAACTGGGAGGGGCCTTAGAATGTAGGAAATAGCATTCTAGAACTGGGAGGGACCTTTGAACATGGAATACAGAATACTAGAATTGTGAGGGCCCTTAGAACAGGGAACATAGCATGTCAAAGCTAGGAGGGGCCTTAGAACGTGGAATGTAGCATGCCAGAGCTGGGAGGGACCTTAGAATGTGGAACATAGAATGTCAAAAGCTGAGAGGGACCTTAGAACATGGAATATAATGGTGTGTCAGAGCTGAGAGGGACCTTAGAACATAGAAAATAGCATGCTAGAACTGGGAGGGACCTAAGAATTTGGAACATATCTTGTCAGAGCTGGGAGGTACCTTAGAATGTGGAACATAGAATGTCAAAAGCTGAGAGGGACCTTAGAACATGGAATATAATGGTGTGTCAGAGCTGAGAGGGACCTTAGAACATAGAAAATAGCATGCTAGAACTGGGAGGGACCTAAGAATTTGGAACATATCTTGTCAGAGCTGGGAGGTACCTTAGAATGTGGAACATAGCATGCTAGAACTTGGAGGGACCTTAGGACATGGAACATAGAATACTTGAATTGTGAGGGCCCTCAGAACAGGGAATATTGCAGGTCAAAGCTGAGAAGGACCTTAGAACATGGAACATAGAATGCCAAAAGCTGAAAGGGACCTTAGAACATGGAATATAATGGTGTGTCACAGCTGAGAGGGACCTTAGAACATAGAACATAGCATGTCAAAGCTAGGAGGGGCCTTAGAACATGGAATGTAACATGCCAGAGCTGGGAGGGACCTTAGAACATGGAACATAGAATACTAGAATTGTGAGGGCTCTTAGAACAGGGAATATTGCAGGTCAAAGCTGAGAAGGACCTTAGAACATGGAACATAGAATGCCAAAAGCTGAAAGGGACCTTAGAACATGGAACATAGCATGTCATAGCTGGGAGGGGCTTTAGAACATGGTATGTAACATGCCAGAACTTGGAAGGACCTTAGAATGTGGAACATAGAATGTCAAACCTGGGATGGACCTTAGAACGTGGAACATAGCATGCTAGAACTTGGAGGGATCTTAGGACATGGAACATAGAATACTAGAATTGTGAAGGCCCTTAGTACAGGGAATATAGCAGGTCAAAGCTGAGAAGGACCTTAGAACAGGGAATATAGCATGTCAAAGCTGGGAAGGATCTTAAAATGTGAAATGTAGCATGCCAGAGGTCTATGAGACCTTAGAACATGAAATAAAGTATGTCGCAGCTGGGCGGAACCTTAGAACATAGGGGAAACAATTGCCCTTCTTTAGAAAAGTGTCTGGGCACGATGGCGTGAAACAAATAGCAACCTTGAATGTTTTCAGATGGAAGATTTGGTTCCTTGTGTTTTTCTTTCTTTGGTTCACTCTGTCAGATGCCATTCGCATGTGATTGAGTGATGCTGGCTGCCTAGCCCTTGCGCTTTACCTCTCAGGCCTAGGAGTCCCTTGAGTCATTGCTATCCAGAAATACAGAACCTCATTCATAGGTCATGAGATTTAGAACTGGAAAGGACTCCTCCCATCGACAAATCTACTCTCCTCACTTTACAGATGAAGATACTGAGGCCCAGAGAAGGTAAGTGATTTAACCAGGCTCACACAAGAAGTCAGGATTTGAACCCAGGTCTTCCTGATTTATCCCATGGCACCTCCTAGCTACCTCTAGTCCCTGAGAGTTTGGAGGGCCTCGGAGGCCTGTAGTCCATCCTGTGCTGGAACGAGGAGTCCCTCTTGTACAACATAGTCAGAAAGTCTCCCGGCACCCCTTCACTCCTACCTTCATATGGCTGCCTGTATGTGGGGCTGCTAACTGGGCCCAACATCCAGCAAAGCTGCTGCTTTTTTTCTCTCCAAACCATTTAATGCATATTTCCTTCCTGGGTCACCATCGAGTCCATCAGCCCCACCGCTGTTAGATCAATTTTCCTCAGTGCTCGCCTCTCAGGCTCTCGGCTCCTCCAGCTCCATTTCCTGGGCCCTTGTTTATGCTTGCTTTGTGTCTAATTCGCTGCTCTCCTCCTGCCCTATGACCCCCTGCTCCGAGTACCTGCAAGCAGCATCGATTGCTTCCAGACTCCCATTTTGCCCTGCTGGTGGCTATAAAAACAGAGCACTCAGACCCTCAGAGGGCATTTAGGCCAACTGTGGCCCATGCAGGAGTCTCTTTGATAACAGCCATGACAGGTGGTTATCTAGCCTCTGTTTGGCGACCTCCAGGGACAGGGAAAGCCCTGAGCTCATCAAAGCAGCCCATTGCACGCAAGGGCAGGCAGCTTGAATTGAAAAGATCTTTTTCCTTAGGTGAAGCCGCCTCAACCTGCCTTCCTTCCTCTCCCTCCCGGCGCTCCCAGCTCTGCCCTCTGGGGAAGGCCTTTTCAACTCGGTGACCCTTCAGATACTTAAAGCTACCTCTCCTTTTTTCCAAACTTGGCACCCCCTATTTCTTCAGCTATTCTTAGGTGAGGTGGCCCGATCTTGGCCGGCAGCATATCCCATCTTCCCCCAGATGGACCTTGGCTTACCTGTGCCTTTGTCCTTCCCAGAACTGACCCTGCTCATACGGCAGCTTTAATCTTCTCTTTCTGCCCATCCCTTTCAGGATTCAGCAGTTTCTCGCTGATTTGAGAAATATTCACTGAGTGCCTATTTTGTGTCTATAGCAGGCTTGGCACTGGAGAAGATGCAGCTTGCTGGGCCCTACCTTCCAGTTGCTGTTCCAGTCTGGTAGGGGAGGTAAAAAGAGGCTGCCTGGCATAATGTGGAAAGAACCTTGGATTGGGATTCAGAGAACCCCAAGCTTGAAACCTGGCTCTGTTATTGCCCAGAATCACAGAATCTTGGGGTTGGAAGCAATCTTGGCCCCATCTGGTCCAATCCAGGTACCCGTCTACTTCCTAAGGGCATGGCCCTGGACAAGTCACTTCCTGTTTCTGGGCTTCCCTTCCCTCACCTATAAAATGGGGGTGGTGGATTCTAACCAACCAGTTTTGATGTCTGAGACCCCCTCTGCCCCGATTTCTTAAGACCGTAGGACATACATACCAAGAGCTATAGAGCAAATGACAAAATGGGAAGAGCCCAAGAGGAGTTGGCGAGGGAGAAATCACTTGCAACCAGGAGAATTCAGGGTAGGCTTCCTGGAGGATGTCCGCAGGTAGAGATGGGCAAGGTTGGGGAGGGGGTGGGTTCGTCTTTTTTAGCACACTCGGCCTGGTGGCCAACAGAGATGTTTCCCTGGGCCTCTGGCTGGGCAGAGATGACTCCCCAGGCAGAATGCTGAATATGTGCTCTTTTGCCATCGATTCCCAGGCCCCCTTCTTGCCTCTCCCCCTTCCCTGGCCAGCTCTTTCCTAGGGAGGCCCGTGCTCCCTCCCCTGCTATTCTGGGGCCTTTGCTGCTGGGAGAGAGGTTGCTATCAGCACAGTGCAGCAGCAAATGGCATTAACTTGTGACTGACACGTTGATCAGCGCCTCAAGACCAGAGTGTGGAATTATTGACTTCTGATTAATGAATTGAATCTTCTCTGCAGTAACCCAATCCCTGTCATCCTAACGGGTTATTTATTACCACTGGTGGATGGCTCATCATTGGGAACGCAGATCCTGCCTTTCCCGGAGCCTTAGGGCCAATATCTTGCTTCAATCATGCCCCTAGTATGGCAGCTAAACCTGGTCTCCCTGGACAAGGCTATGCCACGTGGGCGCATGGACCTGTTTCCAGTTTGGTGACTAGACCTGAGCTAAGGAGGTGGGAGTTCCTTTTTGCACCATTTTTTGGTCTTTAAATGGAGGGTTGGCCACATGGGTAGATGCAGAGACGTTCCCTGTGAGTGTAGGGGTTGTCCATAGGCCAGAAGGCCTGGGCCTCACTCTTTGACTGTTCTGAGACTTCCAGACAGTCAGTAAAGGCCGTTCTTCCTCAGACCCAGAGTCAGTGGAGGCTTGCTGCGCCAAGAAAGATTTAGGTTAGCTATGTGTAAGAACTTCCTGGCTGCGAAGGGAGCCAGACCCCAGTTTTTACATGCATAAAATAAGATACATGATTAACAAGGAAACTTCTAATTTCTACTGAATTATAGTTATCAAAATAGTGAGGAAAAAGATAAACAAGTCCATGGGCCCCAGATCAAGGATCTCGCATGTAGGCCTTACTCCTCATTTACCAAAGGAAGAAAGACACAGAGAGGAAGTTAGTTACGGAAACCCAAGATCTGCCCCAGCCTTCTGACTCCAAATCCAACGCTTCTTGTACAGCCTTGTCTCTCAGGCCTATACGCCTCCCACACAGCCCTCTTTGCCCGTCCCTAGAAGAGGCACTATCTCTTTTTGATAGTTTATGCTTAATCCCAAGCTGGGGTAGAAAGATGTGCCTGATGGAAGGACAACCTCATTTCAACAATTCAGCATCTATTAAGTGCCTCTCTAGGCAGAACTTTGTGCTAGGTGCCTGGTGTACACGTACACACGCCCCTGCCCTCAGGGAGCTTACATTCTACTGGTTTCCAATTGGTTCTGTCCATGGGAATCTATTATTCACAAAGTGCCAATGCCAGGTCCCCTTTTGATACTAGAGGAACTTGGTTTCTGCATTGGTTTCCCCGTTTATAAAGTTGGGGCTAACATTATTAAAGCTTTTTTAATAGACTTATTGATGATAGGATATGAATTTCTAAGGAAGGAAACATGGTTTAAATCTGGTATGAAAGACTAGATGTCCCAACACCCACATCTCACACTGGAAAATAGTTCTCACACAACCATAGAACACTTTGCATTGCATAGCGCAGAATTGGGCTTTGGGAGAGACTTGAATTTTAGTCTGAGCTCTGATGACATTTACCTGCTGTTTTACCTTGGGCAAGTCATTTCCCACCCTCTTCTTAGCAGTGGTAAATAAGAGGGGAGAGAGAATAAAGGAGTTTTTTCATCCTTCCATCATTTGCCTCCCTCTTCCCTGCCCACAGCAGGAATGGTCCCCTAGTCTTTCACCTAGAGCAGATGAATTTAAGATTAGTCAACCAAAGATGGAATCCTGAGGTCTTCTGCCCAAAGCAAAACAGGGTGGGGGTGGGAGAGTGTACTACCCACCACCCATATCAAAAGGGTCATTCTTATCCAAAGATGGCTCAGTTTCCTTACCTGAAAATGAAGGGGTTAGACTTGTTCTCCAAAAGGCCCTTTTAGGTCTGACACTATGAATCTCTCTCTCTCTCTCTCTCTCTCTCTCTCTCTCACACACACACACACACACACACACACACACACACACACACACACACACACACACTGGTTCATAGGGCTAAGATGATCTTCTGTGTTACAACAGACTTGCACTGGCAGGACTACTGATGTCACAGGGACCCAACAGATCATGAAAAGGATCATCTTTCAGTCTGAGGCCCTTCAATTCATTTGTGGCCTCCAGTTTACCCTGAAGGTCTGATTCTGCAAGGCCTGAGGTGTCATGGCAGTGTGGAGTTGGGTTACTACTCTCTGTGCACTCTAGTAGAGAGCCTCTCCTAATGCAATTTGGCTGTTGCTGGCCCTGTACTTGATGTCTTTCTATCTCAGTGCAAATCCTGCTAGAGTTGACTCTCTGCCAGTAGAACCCAGGAGGGCTCAGGGTCATCTTTGTGTTCTGGTGAGTCACTGGAGAAAGGTTGTTGTAGAAGTTAATAGTAGCAGTTTACACTTGCATTAGCACCCCAAGATTTACAAAGTATTAGCTATGGCACTTGAACCTCACAATGTTCTTGAGAGATTGCTAGTGCAAGTCCCATTTTCTGGATGAGGAAACCGAGGCTTAGGGAAGTAAGGGAAGTGCTAGAGAGGGTGTTGTTTGCAGCACACCCTTGCCCTCAACTGGAGTCCCAAGAGCTATTTTCAGGTTCAAGCTTTGCTTGGGACAGTGACTATTTAGAAAAACACAGCCTCATGAACCCCTATCCAATGCTTCTTTTAAAAATCTGACTAACCCAGAAGATTCACTAACTTAAAGCATAAATATTTAATTAAACAGAATTGCAAGGTAAATAATGAAGAAAATTCCCTTCATATATGTAAGGACACACACACCCTTCCTCAAATTCTCATACCACTAGTGAAGAGGGGAGAAATAGAGCCTGAGAAACTGTTAGTCCTAGGGCTCTATTCTATGTGGCGCACCTTTCCACTTTCCTAAGCTCTTTATGACTTTCCTGATGGTCAAACCTGCTGATGTCATCCCTAGGCTGCTTTTTCTGCTGAGCTGTAAAGTGCTGCTATCATACACTGGGCAGCTGTCCTATGTGCTGTAATCTATTTGTTTTTCATTAGGTGCTACAGCTACCTGAATTGTAGCCATTATGCACCATCTTCACAAAGGAATACATCTAGCATTTTTGTAAGTTTGGCCCATATTCTGAGAGCTGTTTTAGCTTTTTTGTGAATCAGACCCCATCTTTGCACCTAGCCAGTACAGTGAAAGTCACTTGAGCCAAATCAGTCTTATGATCTACTTTCCTTCTTTCTTAGTAACAACTCTTCTAAGCCTCCCTGCTCTTTGAATTGAGTAGAGTAGATTCCTTTTAATTCCTGGGTTCCCCTCTTATCTGTCTTAACTATTTCTTTTTAGTCTCCCATGAAGGATCATCACCAACAACATCTTCTAAACTGTGGGTGTACCCCAAGGCTCTGTATTGGACCTTCTTCTCTATTTTCTCTTGATAACCTCATCAACTTCCATGAGTTTAATGATCATTTCTATGCTTATCATTCCCAGGTCTCTATTTCTGGCTCTAGTTGCTGAGTACAAGAAAGCTGCACCATCAAACTGTTTACTGAAAAGTTTGAACTGGAAATTCTCTAGACATCTCAAATGCAGTGTGCCCCAGACTTAACTCATCATCTTTCCACCAAACCCATCCTTCTTCCAAGCTTCCCTGTTTCTGTTAAGGGTACCACTTATCCTTCCAGTCACTACCCATATTCACAACTTCATGTTCATCTTCCACTTCTCATTCCCTAGGTTTACTTTTTTTCCTTAAAGGCCTTACCTTCCATCTTGGAATCATTACTGTGTATTGGCTCCAAGGCAGAAGAGTGGTAAGGGCTAGGCAATGGGGGTCAAGTGACTTGCCCAGGATCACACAGCTGGGAAGTGTCTGAGACCAGATTTGAGCCTGGGACCTCCCATCTCTAGGCCTGGCTCTCAATCCACTGAGCTACCCAGCTGCCCTATCTCGGTTTACTTTTAATAAGTCATGTTCTTTTTTGCATTCATTCTCTTTTCTCCACACAACTGCTACCATAAGTTCAGGCCCTTCTCATTTCTCACCTGAATTATTGCAATAGCTCCCTAAACAATATCCTTGGGGCAACTAGAGGTAGCACAATGGACAGAGTGCCAAGCCTGGAATCAGGAGGACCCAGATTCAAATTTGCCTTTGTTCACTTCCTAGCCGTGTGACCCTGGGCAAGTCAACCTCATTTGCTCAACCTTTGCCCTTCTATCTTAGAGTTGTTTGGCATTTGAAGACTTTGACAGCCTAGTCCCAGGCAATCTGTTCAGCCTTGTTATACATTGCTCCGCTTCCTGCATTCTGTTGTCTAACCAGACTGGTGTTCTCGGTAGTTCTCATACGTGGCACTCCATCTCCCACTTCCTTGCTTTTTTGCTTGCTGTTTCCCATCTGTGGAATTCATTGGTCTGTCAACAAATATTTATTACATCCCTACTATGTGCCAAGAACACGTCTCTTCCTTATCACCGTCTCTCTAGATCCCTAGTTTCTTTCAAGGGACAGGTCAAACTTCTACATGAGGTCTGGCCTGTTTTCTTCAGATGTTAGCATCTTCCTCTCCTTTTATTTACCCATATATTCACATGTTGTTTTCCATAACTGAGGTGTAAGCTCCTCAAGGGCAGGGATGCTCTCACCTTTGTCTCTATTATAGTATCTGGCATGTATTAATTGCTGGGATAAATGTGTATTAATTGGTTGATTAATTCTCATCAGGACTTGGGTAGCTAAGATGGTAGCCTTGTGGGTCACTCCAGAGGATTGGAGGGACCTTCGTCCCTCATTCATGCTGCTGTATCCAGATTAGGACCCTCCCTCGCACTCGTTTTAGAAATGTGGGTTATTATTATTAGTGCTCTCTGCATCATGAATATTGTTTACCATAGGAACCTGCATATGGGCACTCAGTTAGTGTCAGTGGAAATTGAGTGAATGAATGAATGAATGAATGAATGAATAAGGGATTTTGGGAGCTGGGATGGTGTTTAGAATAGTGAATGGGGGGGGTAGCTGGATTGCTCAGTAGATTGAGAGCCAGACCCAGAGATGGGAGGTCCTGGGTTCCAATCTGGACCCAGACACTTCCCAGCTGTGTGACCCTGGGCAAGTCACTTGACCCCCATTGCCTAGCCCTTACAGCTCTTCTGTCTTGAAACCAATACACAGTATTGACTCTAAGATGAAAGGTGAGGGGTTTAAAAAAAGAATAGTGAATGGCAGAGCTGAGAAGGACCTTAGCAGTCATCTAGGCCTTGTTTAATAGAAGAGTAGACTGAAGCCTGAGCCCATAAAAGGGAAGTGACTTGTTCAGGGTCAAACAGATAAGCTCCCTCAAGGTTCAGAATAGTTGGATTAGAAATGCTTAGAGCTTGATTTCAGTTCAATTCAAGAAATGTTTCTTAAGGACCTAGTCTGTGCAGAACTTTGTGTTTTCCCTCCCCCCCAGAGCTACAAAGATGGGCCCCTGGACTCCAGGAACTTCCCGCAATGGTGGGAACAGAATGTGCCCAGTGGAAGCTCAGAGTGGGGCCAAAGAGAGATCCTGGAAGGATGTCTTAGAGGGATGTGAGCAGGAGGTGTGGGCAGAAGGAGGAGCATCAGAGAAGACTCCCCAGAGGCCATAGCATCTGAGCTGGGCCCTGAAGAGAGGAGAGATTTCAGGCTGGCTTTCAGACTGACCGAAATGACAAGTGACTGCATTCCCAGGGTGAGGGACAGCCTGGGGATTTTAATAGAGAGAGGCAAGAAGAGGCAGTTAAGTTAATGTTGAGGAACCGTTAGTCGCCTGGCTCGGCTGAGCGCCAAAGCCACTGTGGGCAAGGGAACAGAAGGAAATCAGTTTGGGAACAGGAGTTACCCGAGTAAGCTATGGAGGGCCTTCAGTGGAAAGCTGAGGAGTTTATATTTTCTCGTAGAGGGAGTAGGGGGCCACTGAAGACTTCTGCCTGGGAAGATGGTACAGCAAAGGGAGGGAAGATGTTGCGAGCAGGAGGCCGAGAGATGGCTTACGAGGCTATCACAGCTATCCAGGCCAGAGGTGATGAGGGCCTAGGGTAATGGCCTTGTGAGCAGAGAGGAGGCAAAGGATGGGAGAGATGTCGTGGGGATAGAACGGACAGGTAGATGGGATGGAGGAGCAGGAAGAGCTGTGGACTCTTTGCCCTGAGTGCGACATGGAAGGAGCAGGGAGTATTCACCTCCAGCGGAAGCAGCTCGGGGTTCCGTTTGCTTTAGGGAGATTCAGGTTATTAAACTCCAGGCTGCCAAACTCCAGGGATCAGCACAGCAGCCTCAAACACCTTTTTGATTCATCGCACGAGAAATTTTCAAAATTACTTTTTAAATTAAATGTTGTTAAGGTTTAACGTGAGCGCAAAGGAAGAGTTTACTCTGGCTCCTTGTCTGCCCTTTGGGTCTGTCACAGCCAATCACTGGCCCAGCTGGCTCTGGCCTCCCTTGCCCTACGACTCTGGAGAGGTCAAACCGTTCCATCTCCCCATAAAATCACAGAACTATACAAAGTCTGAGAGAACAGAAGAGAAGAGGCTCCATTTTAATGGAATCTTGTTCTGAACATTGATTGAAATTGGAAAGTTGTCAGGATGAGTGGCCTTGGATACAAGTCAAGCCTGAACAGAAGGGGTTCTGGTTTTCTTGCCGCCATCTCTTTTGGCTCTGAGAACATGCTTTTCAAGGGGGTCTGTGGAATGTCTATGTGAGCCTTCTTTAGTGGAAAGGAAGCTCCTTTTTCTAAGTCCCTAAATCCAAAAGAAGTACCTTACTGACAGCCTTGGCAGTGGTAATTGAGAGGAAAGGTGATTTTCTGCATGGTCCAGGGCATCCATGCTCAAACTAGAGACTTTAGAACATGCATCTTGGAATGTCAGAGCTAGAAAGGACCTTGGAGCAATCAGTGTGGGATATTAGAACTGGAAAGGACCTCAAATCCTAGAATACAGAATGTCAGGGCTGTGTGGGGAATGTCAGAGCTGGAAATGGACCTTAGAACATACAATGTGGAATGTCAGCTGCATAGACTCTTATACCTTGGAATATCCAAACTAGAAAAGACCTTAGATCATAGAACATTTAACATGGAGTCTCATGACTAGAAGAGACTTCAAAATATAGAATATGAAATATAAAGCATAAGTTCTGGAAAGGACCTAGAAACATAGAATGTCAAAGCTGGGAAAGAGACCTTAGAACAGAGAGCATTTAACATGGAGGCTCATGACTGGAAGGGATTTCAAAATATAGAATACAAAATATAAAGCATAAGTTCTGGAAAGGACCTAGAACATAGAATGTCAGAGCTAGAAGAGACCTTAGAACCTAGAGCATTTAACATGGAGGCTCATAACTGGAAGAGATTTCAAAATATAGAATACAAAATATAAAGCATAAGTTCTGGAAAGGACCTAGAACATAGAATGTCAGAGCTAGAAGAGACCTTAGAACATAGAGCATTTAACATGGAGGCTCATAACTGGAAGAGATTTCAAAATATAGAATACAAAATATAAAGCATAAGTTCTGGAAAGGACCTAGAACATAGAATGTCAGAGCTAGAAGAGACCTTAGAACATAAAGCATTTAACATGGAGGCTCATAACTGGAAGAGACTTCAAATATAGAATTTGAAATATAAAATTGAAGTTCTGGAAGGGACCCAGAACCCGGAATGTGAGAGCTAGAAAAGACCTTAGAACAGAGCACATTTAACATGGAATGTCAGAACTGGAAGGAGCCTTTGAGATCCTCTAGACTATCCCAAATCATTTTATGGAGGAAACTGTGTCCCAGAGAGGGGAAGCCCCTTGGGCAGAGGCCCATAGTACATAGCACGGCCATGACTTTAATGGAACACCTTATGCTGTTGAAGCCTCTGTGCTTCAAGGAGGAAGGAACACATTGAGTGGGCCCAAAGCTCCCCTCCTTCGGGCCTCAGGAGGCTTGGCAGCAGCCCCTCTCCAAGATCCTCTGATCCATCTGTTTCCAGTTTGCCCCCTTCACTGTGGCAGCAGCAGCGGCAGTGGCGGCAGTAGCAGCAGACCAGAGAGTGGGCAGATGGAAGCTTGTGGAAGAGTGACTGTACTGAGTTGCGTAATAGGGCACTTGTACCTATTAGTAATCAGGCAGGCAGTAAGCATTTGACCAGCTGAGTGCCTCACACGTAGGCAGAGAGGTCTGGACCCACCTTGGGATTGGAGAGGGGCCCTGAGACTGTGGCAGGCACTAAGGAAGAAGCCTGCTGTGCCAGTTAGTAGAAGTGCAAATGTGCCCTTTGTAGATCGGCCTTCCCAGGGACTGGAGGGTGTGCACACAAGCCAAACAAACCTGTTGATGCCAATTATTTCTGCTGGTGGTATGAGCCGGGGGAGGGCGTGCATACCTGTAATCATCAGAGTTGACATTTCCATAGCACCTGATGACTGCACATAGTGCTTTGCAAATGTACTTGGCCACTTCAAGCATCCTGGATTTTGTGGGCGTCGGTGCCTCCTTTTCCAGTACAGACTGGTACCTCCTGCACTGCTTTGTCATTTGCATGTACCTGAAAGACCCATCCTGGCAGCTCTCTGCATTTAGCCGGGTGAGTTTGCCCAAAGAGACACAGGCCAGCTCTGGGGCTGTGCTCAGCTCAAAGCCCTTCCAGCTTGGAGAAGAAGATCTGCCAGACAGAGTGTGCCACTGGAAGGGGCCCTGTTAGCCCCTTGTGTTCAACATCTCCCTTCCCCGGCCCCCCAGCCCAATCTTTCCTTCTCATTTCTGTTTCTGTTACTGGCACTATCATCCTCCTAGTTACTCAACTTGGAAACCTCAGTGGTTGTTGCTGTCCCTCAGCCCCAGTTAGGCTCCAGGGCAGGAAGGGGCTTCTGAGGCCAATCCCTCCCCCTCTGGACCTCTTATGGAAAAGCCAGATGACCCTCCCAGGGTCATACAAACCATCCTCCAGACCTCTCTGTCTTTCAGTTGTCCTTTTCTGTCTCACCTCTCCCGCAGTGTGGGCTCGTACCATTTCTCACTTGCACTGGTCTGATACTCTCCTGCTGGCTTCTCCTGTCTTTGGACACTACAATCTACATCCCCTCCATACGTTAGCAGATTAATAGATATGGTTCATTTTTCCCCTACCCCTATCACTTTCATCTCTGTATCTTCCCACTCTTCGGGCATGAAGCAGGTGCTCATTTGGTGCTTGGGGAATGAATAAAATGCACACTGATGAGACACGTCCTAGCTGTGTGACCCTGGGCAAGTCACTTGACCCCAATTACCTAGCCCTTATTGCCCTTCTGCCTTGGAACCAATACACAGTATTGATTCTAAGATGGAAGGTGAGGGGTTAAAAAATGCACAATGACAGTTGTTGATGTCTGTATCAATGGGAGCTAATGGGAATTTGAGCCCCAGGCCTTCAGGACCTGACTGTCCAGTGCCCTTTCAGCAGCTCTGCTGTTAGCTCCTGGGTACTGTAAGGCCTCTTCTGCCACACCTTCAGGTGCCCAGTTTTATTTGAGAGGAAGGGGACACCCAGTAAAGAAGAGCATTAGGTCTCCTGGCAACCAAGAGCCTTTACTGTCTATGTGACCTTGGCCAAGTCACTTCATTTTTGACTCTAATTTCTCTTCAGTAAAACAGAGACAATGAAAGATTGTCTGGGAATATCAGGACTGGAGAGACTCTCTTTGAGACAATTGAGTCCAAAGCTTTCATTTTACAGAGGAAAAAACAGACCCAGAGAAGGGAAGGGACTGTCTCATTAATGGAGCCTCAGGCCCAGAAAATCAGGTATCCTGTGGCCCATTACAGCGCTCTTCCTGCTTTGCCCCTCCCTGCCTTCACCTTGCAGGAATGTCTATGAAGAACTTGGTGTTGGGGACCCCGAACCGAGCTTGGGGTGGGTGATTCAGCAGGCTGCCAGGACACAGCAGTCACAGCTGGTCCCCACTGGGCTCGGGCCCTCCCCGGCTCCTTGCCTTCAAGTGAGGAGGCCCTCAGCAGTGGCAGTCTCAAGGGTTCTCTAGGGCTGTGGAGTGCCATAATTAGCATGCTTGTTCTTCAGTGTGGGCCACAGGGCTGGGCACAGCAGTCAGTCTGTTCCTACTGTGCGCCCTCCAGGATGGAGCTCGGCCTCCTAGGTTTGTGAAGAAAGAGGTTAGTGCTACAGGATCTGCTGAAGTCTGGCTGTACTTTGGGGAAAAAACACTTGCTCGCCTGTCCGCCCGCCCGCCCGCCCGCCCGCCATGTGTCTGTTGAGCTTGTCTTGTCTGTGTTGATTATTACATGTCCTACTGTATTTATAAATCCAGAATGGTTCCGTTTCCTTCTTGGTCTCCATCTATTCAGCAAACAGCTGAGTCCCAGTTATGTGCAAGCCCCTCTGTTGAGTTCTCTGGAGGACACATAGACTTCCATCTGGAATATTATGGTCAGTTTGTTGTTGTTTAGTCGTTTTTCAATTGTGTCTGACTCTTGGTGACCTCATTTAGGATTTTCTTAGCACAGATACCTTAATGGTTTGCCATTTCCTTCTGTAGCTCTTTTTATTTATGAGGAAACTGAGGCAGACAGGGTGAAGTGATTTGCCCAGGGCCATATAGCCAAGTAAGTGTCAGAGGCCAGATTTGAACTCAGGTCTTCTTGACTTCAAGTCTGGAGCTCTTTCCATTGCACTACCTAGCTGCCAAGTGTTCAGTTTAGGGCACTGTATTCTGGGAAAAAAACCTCACAAAACTGTGGATTGTCTAGAGAAGGTAGCTAGAAAGGCAAGGGCATTGGTCACCAGGCCAGGCAAAGACCAGTTGAAGGAATCTGAGTAGGGAGGAGGAAGAGCTGGGAAACAAGATTGCTGGCTTTGCAGTCCTGCATTAAAGGGATTTGGCTTCTCTGCAGTGGACAAAGTGCTGGTCCTGCAGTCAGGAAGACTCCACTTTCTTGAGTTCAAATCTGAACTCAGACACTAACTAGCTGAGTGACCCTGGGCAAGTCACTTTACCCACCTTGCCTCAGTTTCACCTCTGTAAAAAACGAGCTGGTGAAGGAAAGGGCAAACCACTCTAGTATCTCTGCCAAGAAAATCTCAAATGGAATCATGAAGAGCTAGGTAAACCTGAATAACAAACAAAAACTTGATCTCCGAGGACAGAAGACAAGGAAGGAGGGTGGGAAATGGAGAGGGACACTTGTGAAGAAAGAAGTTCCAGCTTTCCCTAAGTGGAATGGGCGGCCTCTGAAAGTGCTGAGTTTTCCATAGAGGCAGTGGTTGAAGAGGAGGACTAGATAAGATCCTCAAGGGAGATGGTGTCTGGAGAGATGAGAAGAGGATGGAGGACTGAACCCCTGGGAACGAACACCAGCATTTAGAATCAGCCAAGAGTACAGGAGCCAGCAAAGGAGACCAAAGCGTGGTTAGAGGAGCTCATCTTCTGCCTTAGGAAAGATACTAAACTGTTGGGTTGTGTGGGGTGGTCAGAGAATAACAATAAATGGAAACGGTTTCATTCAGAGAAATAAGAATCGCTACCAAGACAGAAAGAAGGTAAAAGTTTCAAAACAAACTAAAACAAAAATGCCAAGTGAAGTGAGAGGAACAAAATCATCCGCCTAAGGTCACACAGCTGGTAAAGAGCAGAGGCAGGATTTGAACCCTAGTCCTCTGACTCATGATCAGTCAGTCCGTCAAACATTTATTAAATAAAGTCCAGTGCTTATTCCTCAATGCCACACTAAGAGCAACCCATTCTCCCCCCCTTCATGTGTCGGTGATTTCCTTTGATGAAGAATAACATTCTGCTCTTGTCCACAAAACCCCAAAGAGGCAGCAGCTGTACCTTCTTCAAGTTCTCGAGGTCCCTTCCTAGTGCTGGCTCCTCCGTGTACTCTTTGGCTCCAATTTGGCAGCCAATATGGCGGGTAGCTTTTGTCACCTTGATGGTGGAAGGCAGGAAAGATTCTAGAACTCTAGTCTGTCTGGAGCACCAAGCCAGAGCACTAAGACAGGAGAAAGACTGACTGGAAATTGGGGGGAGATGGCCAAGTCTTTGAATGGAAACAGACATAGAGTCAGTTTTCAGTTCTCTACCTTAGGGGCTATCTCAGTTGTGTCTGACTTTCCATGACCCACTTTGGGGTTTTCTTGGCAGAGATACTGGAGTGGTTTGTCATTTCCTTCTCTAGCTCATTTTTACAGATGAGGAAACTGAGGCTAACA
This sequence comes from Monodelphis domestica, assembly GCF_027887165.1. Classification (NCBI taxonomy): domain Eukaryota; kingdom Metazoa; phylum Chordata; class Mammalia; order Didelphimorphia; family Didelphidae; genus Monodelphis; species Monodelphis domestica. The sequence goes on from NC_077235.1 coordinate 31,441,370, forward strand.
AGGATTAGTGACTTACCCAGGGTCCCACAACTAGTAAGATTTGAACTCGGGTCTTCATGACTTTAACACTTTAAGTGCTTCCCCATACTTTAGGGGCTGACAAGTCTCTTTTCTCCTCTTAATCCTCTTTCATAGACCCAGACTAGCCTTAGAAAAGGAACCAGAGAACTGAAAGGGTTCTTCGAACAGAGAATGCTAGAATAAGATCTTAAGAACACATTTTCATCAGAGCTGGGAGGGCCTTAGAACAAACAGAAAATGTCAGAACTGGGAGGAATCTTAGAACATAGAATGTCAGAGCTGGGGAGGACCTTAGAACCTAGACTATTGGAATTGGAAGGGATCTCAGAGCAGAATATCAGAATCAGAAGAACTTCAGACACAGCTGGGAAGAATATTAGAACTTCAAATGCCAAATGTCAGAATCAGAAGGAACCTAAGAGATCGTTCTGTGTGTGTGTTCTTAACCCAGGGTCTGTGAACTTTTTGTTTGGAAAAATTTGATAAGTATTTTACTTGAATTGGTTTCTTTATAATTCGGTGCATTTTACGACTTTAAAAAACCCGATTCTTGGGGGCAGCTGGGTGGCTCAGTGGACCTAGAGATGGGACGTTCTGGGTTCAAATACTTCCTAGCTGGGTGACCCTGGACAAGGCACTTAACCCCCATTGCCTAGCCCTTACTGCTCTTCGTCATTGGAACCAATATACGGTATTGATTCTAAGGTGGAAGGTGAGGGTTTTAGGGGGAAAAAACCTGATTCGGCAAAGAGGGGCCCAATTGCTTTCCCAGAATGCCTGCCTGAGGTGTTCATGATACAGAAAAAGTTAAGATCTCCTGACCTGGCCCAACTGTGTCATTTCCCAGGGAGGAAAATGAAGTGCCCAAGGTCACACCGTCCCCCAGTAAATAAGGCCAAGCTGGGCTTTGAAGTAAGTGTTCAGATGCCCCTGATTTTCACTGATTCCCATTTGGGCTGCCTGGCACCCCCTCCTGAGGCTGTAGGGGGTGCCTAAGGCAGGAAGGCCAAAGCAGGGAGCTACTATGTGCTAAGCCTATTCCCCACCCCCACTGTCAACCTCCTGGAGATAATTGAGAACTAATTATAATCTCATCTGGTTTGTCCTTGGCAAAATGAGGGGGTTGAGCTAAATTGTCTAAAAGGGCTCTTCCTGCTTGGAATCTGTGATCTCAAGATGTTGCTGGAAGTGGGGGGGGCCACGTTGGAACTGCCCCATCTCCAGCCAGGCCTAGTTCCTTCAAACTTGGATGAGAGAGGACCTTGGGGAGCATCCAGGCCCACCCTTGAGCTCCTGGAGTCCCAGCCCCAGCAGTAGCCCTAGAAGGGGCCTCCGAGGTTATGTGGGCCAACTCCCATTTTCATCCCAGCATTCTAAGGGGCGAGGGGTTGAGTCACTTGCTCAAGGTCACAGTGCGAGTCAGTGGCTTGAACCCTGGCTCCCTGAGTCCCTCACTCTCTCTATAAGCCCAGGCTTGGGAACAAAATAATTCTCAGTTCATTAAGGGACCCACACGCTCCTTCCTTTGCCACGTAAATGAACGATAATAATTATAATGAAAAAAATAATAACAGCTAGCATTTATATGGTGCCATATGGTTTGAAAAGCACCTTCCATATATGATCTGTCAGCCAGTCAATAAACATTTATGATGCACCTGCTATGTGCCAGGCACTGTGCTCAGCCCTGATCTCATCGATTCTCACAACAGCCCTGAGAGGTAGAGGTTAGCATGTGCTATGTTAGTATCTGCGTTTTATAGCTGGGGAAACTGAGGCAGACAGCAGTGAAATGACTTGCTCAGGGTTACACAGCTAGTCAGGATTTAGATGCACCAAACATAGTTCTATCCACTAGGCCGTCACGCCCCCTCCAATGTAGTAGAGGTACCTTCTGCTCCTGGGCAGAAGGGTGCCAGGCTAGCTCGAGGTGGTCTCTGTGGCTGAAAGGGATCAGGGGGGTAGTGAGGTCCAGAGAGGGCTGGGGACTTGCCTTCTATAGCAGAGGCAGGATGTCAGGCTGTGGGGCCCCTGGATTTCCAGCTGCAGTGGCCTTTCTGATGTGTCTGTGGTTGCTTTTTTTTCTCTCTCTCCTTGAGGGTTTGCTTTCCTCAGGCCATGTTCCAAGAGGCATCCAGCCCTTCTGTTCTTCCCTTCAGCTTTTGCCTCGCTGCAGCGGGGCCCCAAGTCCAAGGAACCACATGGCGTTCCCAGGCTGGCTCGCCTGCTCATCAGTGGTTGTACTTACACACTTAAACGCTCTCACAGAAATAATTAGGTTTCATGGCCTGTGGCCAAGTTGACTAATTCTGGTTGGGAGAAAAGCTGGGGGGGGGTGGGAAGAGGAGAAAAATATGTATTTAGAACTTGGCAAGAATTTTGCTCAAGCTACCAAACGCAGCCTGTTAAGGTCAGCCAAGTTGACCTGGTGTGGAAGTATTTGTCAGGCTCAGGCTAGCTGGGGCCCACCGAACTCTGCCGCATTTGAGGCAGGAGAGCCCAGCTGGAGACCCAGCTCTACTCTGACCCTTTTTGGAGCTTTGTGACCGTGTCAGGGAGTCCCCTCGATACCTCAAAAGCACTCTTCTCTCAACCTCAGTTTTCTCATCTGTAAAAGGAACCAGTTGGGCTTAACTGAAGTGTGGAATAGTGTTAGACTTGGAATGAGGAAGACCTGGGTTCAGATTCTACCTCAGAAACTAGGTGTACGACTCTAAGCCAGTCTGATTTAGTTTTGTCAATTCACTGACTCCTAAGAGGGCCCTTGCAGCCTTTACTCCTCCCCACCCACCCAGAAGGAAAGGCACTATTCGTGGGGAAGGCCATCGCAGAGCTGCTGTCGCCCTTTTCAGAACTGGGGAAAGGTAGGCCAGGAGTAGTCTCCCAGAGCTGCCAGGTATGCCCAGGTGTCCAGTGAACAGCAGCACATCTGTGTCTCCTCCAGCTAGAACAGCTGCCAACTGAAGGCCTAGCTTCCCTGGGACTCCTTGCTTGGCTGGGGACTCCAGCAACAGGCTCCAAATGGCTCCCTCTTTCCCAGGAGACACCTGGATGTCTTCTCAAACAAAGGTGGGGCTGCAGACCTGTCTGACTCCATCTGTCCTCCACCGGGTAAGTAAGTAAGGCTGACCTTTGATTCCTGCTTCAGCCTGGATTGGGGCTGGGGAGCGAGCGGGGCAGTGGATTTCTGTTCCCTCGTTTCCTCCACAAAATGAAGCGAATGATGGCACCCACCTCCCCAGGCGTGCCGAGAGGACCAAATGGGCCACTATTTGGGAAGTGTTCTGTGAACCTTAGGCACCAGACAGACCCTCTACTAGGCCGGAGGAAAGCAGGGGTCAGGAGGCTGGCCAGCAGGCCCCAAAGCCTGGTCCTGGCAGCTCATGGGAAGCTGCCTCATCCAGCACCCCCCCGCCACGTGGCCTCTTCCCACTTGGCAGCCCTCCCTTTCTTGGTGCCCAGGCCCAGGAGCCGCTGTCTGTACCTATGAAACCCTTTGGTTTCCATGCAGCTGCCTTGGATGAGGAGGGGAACAGCATGCTTATTGTGTGCTCCTGCCCAAGGCTAAAAGCCCCTCCTGTCTAGGCCCTTTGCTGCCTGGCCACAAGGCAGGCCCGGGACTCCTGGGCCTTGATTCCGGGCCAGGCTAACTTGGTGGGGTTTTACATTGAAAGGGAATTTGGGGTATGGGGGGGGGAGGAAAAACCTTTTAATGAATTGAAATTGCATAATGAAAAGGTTCGGAAATTTAATTGCCAAAATGGCTGTGTGTTTTCTCTCTCACCTCCGCCTCTCCCTTCTTCCCTCCTCCCCAGAAGCAGTGGGGGAAAAGCAGGAGCTTGTCAGAGAGGCCCCACACCCACTCTAGGTCTGTGCTGAGCATGCAGACTGGCGAAGGGAGGGAGGGAGGGAAGGAGGGAGAAAGGGAGAGGGAAGGAAGGAGGGAGGGAGGGAGGAGGGAGCCAGCAAACTCTGGGGTTTGCTTGGCAGCAGGCTGTGTGCACAGCAGGAGTGGTCCCTGCCATCGTGGGAATGGTCTGCCATTTGGGCTTCTCTGGGGCCTGCAGGTCCTGCTGATCTTGCCTGATGAGGAAGGGTCAGAGAACAGTGGGCATCCTCGCCCACCTGGCATGTGGCCTGCCCAGCTGGCCTTCCTGATGTGGCCACTCTCCCACTGGCATTTCAGAGCCCGAAGCCAGGCTGTGGTGAAGATTCGTACCCACTGCCGCTCCTGCTGCCTGGATCCTAGAACCTTAGAACCTCAGGGGCCAGAGAGACCCCACAAGGCCCTGACAGCATTCCGGATGAGTTTCCTCCCTCTGCTCCTAGTTCTGGCCTCTGGGGCCAAACAGAATGAGGGAAACCCCATTTGGAGACAAAAACACCTCTGGCCCTCCCAGGTCTTTTCTTCTTCCTTCCTCTGACCCTCCCATGACCTGAATTTGAGGCCCTTGAACTCTGGGTACTCTCAATGATGCAACGTGACACCCAGATCCAAACCCAGCACTCCACATGTGGTCAGCCCTGTGTCCTGGCCCCACTAAATCCACCCACAGCGTACATCAGCTTTCAGGGCTACCGCGTCAGCCTGCTGCCTCCAAAGAAGTCCACTAACCCCTCCCAGGTCCCTTTGCAGGGGTGCTGTCTACTTCTATCTCCTCCATCTTGTACTGGCAAAGTTGCTTTTTTTTCCAGCCCGTTGGTAAGCCTGTTTATCTCCATTAAACGCCTCTTATTAGATTCGGCCTGATGACCCAGCCTGGTGAGATCTTTGGGGAGCCTGCCTCTCATCTTGTTAGCCTCCCCTCCCAGCCCTGGGCCAGCCAGAAATTTGATGATGGCGCGCTGATAAAGGTGCTCTGCTCCTCGGTGGCTTAGGCCAAGCCCAGCTCCCGGGGGCACTCCAGGGGAGACTTCCTTCCAAGGGGCCGCTGAATCACTCCTGACTGCTCTATCACTTTGGCTCTTCTGCCAGCTGAGAATTCTCCCTACTGGGCTCTCGTTTACCTTGCATCTCTCCTCATCCCAGAGGATGTAGGGAGCCTTGGGCAAGTGCTTGGCGGCAGGCTATATAGTATCTCCCCGTCTACTAGGCTAATAACTGTCCAAAAAGGAGAGGGGATGAATCGGCGGGACCTCTCCCTTCTCAGACTCTCGGCATCACTGCAATACCTTTAATGTTTCTGGCTCAGCCCATTGCAGCAATTGGGAGATTTGAAGGAGTTTTCCACAGGAGTCAGCCCAGGTGGTCAGGGGATCGAGAGCCGGTCTGGGGTGGGGTGGGGTCAATCTGGCCTCAGACACTTCCTAGCTGTGTTACCCTGGGCAAGTCACTTGACCCCCATTGCCCAGCCTTGACTACTCTTCTATCTTAGAACCAATACGCATCATTGAGTCGAACATGGAAGGTAAGGGTTAAGGGGAAAAAGTCAGATTGACAAGTAATGGTTAAAGTAATAAATCTTGGGGGCACCCGGGTCCCTTAGTGGATTGAGAGCCAGGCGTAGAGACAGAAAGTTCTGGGTTCACGTCCTCAGATACTTCCTAACTGTGTGACCCTGGGCAAGTCACTTGACCCCCATTGCCTAGCCCTTACTGTTCTTCTGCCTTGGAACCAAGACACAGTATTGACTCCAAGATGGAAGGTAAGGGTTTAAAAAAATAAAGTAATAAATCTTTATTACAACAAAAGCCAATGTTAATTCTGGAGGAGGAGGGAGGCTTGGCTAGGACTTGGCCCACTCTGCTTGGCCAGCTCTGGCCTTGCAGCCATGTGGAATGTTGGGGGCCTGCCCTCTCCACCCCAGAGCAGCTCACTTTCAAGGTTGGCCATGGGCACATCTCATTGGTTTCCCATCTTTAATGACACAGATAGGAAGATGCTCGGGATTGTCCAGTGAGGGAGATAGTGAAAATGAGAGGGCAGAGGGGAGATGGCAAGCCCATCTTAGAATTTACCAGAAAGAGAAGGAAAAGAAAACTGGGCATAGTGTTGGCATGATATCTATTTTTTTTAAAGAAAAGAGAGAAGATTCTTTAAGTAATCAGCCAGTAGGCTTGACTTTGAGTCTTAGAAAGAGACAACAGCACAATGGATAGTGAGTCAGGAAGACCTGAGTTCAAGCTCTGCCTCTGAAACATATTAGCAGTATGACTGTGGGTAAGTCCCTTCTCTTCTCCATGCCCCAAATAAAACTACATATAAACACTAGCAGCAAGTTTCCTCTGCTATGGACTTGCCATCTCTCCCCCCCCAAAGTTCCCTTGACTTCCATGTTCCTCTATAATATGGGGGCAGCTGGGTGACTTAGTGGATGGAGAGCCAGGCCTAGAGACAGGAGATCCTGGATTCAAATCTGGCCTTAGACACTTACCATCTTTGTGCCCCCCCCCCCGCCCCGGTCACTTAACCTCCATTGCTTAGCCTTTTCTGCTCTTCTGCTTTAGAACCAATACTTCGTAGCAATTCTAAGATATGTAGTAACAGTTTTGAGAAGAAACAAAACAGAATTTCCTCTCTTCTTTATTTCTCTACCACCCAACCTCAAAATAGGGAGCCTTCCCCTGAGTGTTCTTTTGCTTATCATTGTTCTTTCTAAAATGAAGCATCCCAAACCAGAACCCTGTACATGTCTGATCAAGGCTGAGTTCAGCTGGACTCTGACTTCCTAATGTGGGACATCGTGCCACTCAATACAGCCAAAGATCGGGGGCAGCTAGGTGACTCTGTAAATTGAGAGCCAGCTGGGTGGCTCAGTGGATTGAGAGCCAGGCCTAGAGATGGGAGGCCCTGGGTTCAAATCTGAACTCAGCCACTTCCTAGCTGAGTGACCCTGGGCAAGTCACTGAACCCCGTTGCCTAGCCCTGACCACTCTTCTGCCTTGGAACCGATTCTAAAGTGGAAGGGAAGGGTTTAAAAAATACAGCCAAAGATCATATTAGCTTTTTGTGGTTGCTGGGTCACACTGTGGACTCCAACTGAGTCCATTCATCATCGTTTCTGCTACACAGTAGATGTGTAAAATCCCAAGATCCTTTTCAGGTGACCTTATGTCTCTCCACGCTTCCCCATCTTCTATTAAAGATGCAGTTAATTATTTGAACCTAAGCATAAGATTTTATATTTATCCCTATTACATTTTTATTTTTAGGTCTGACCTTGCTTTCTGCCCTCTCGAGACCTTTCGGGATCCTGTCTGTCATCCACCAGGTTAGTCATCTCTCTCCTATTTATGTTCTCTGCGACGTTGACAAGTGTACCTTCTATGACTTTATCCAGTCTGTCGTTGGACTGTTAGAGTGGTGTAGTATGTGATATAATGAAAAGAGCACTGGCTTTGGAGTCGCAGAACCTGAGTTCAAATCCAAGTTCTGCCACTGACTACATGTATGGCCTTGGACAACTTCTTTTCCTCCTTTGTCAAAACGAGAATCAGAGTTCTTCGGTCACTGTCACCCATAAATCTCCTGAGGATTTGTTGACCACATCAGGCCAAGAGATAGAACCTTGGAGGATTCTAAAGGGACCTCTTTCCAAGTCAGTAGTGACCCATTAACAGTCCTTCCATTCGGAGGCCTCTCATTTAAACCATATATCTCCATCTTGCCCGTTAGGATGGTGTAAGACGGTGGCGTCAAACTCAAACAGAATCCGATCTCTCTGGCTGGCTTATTGATTTTGAAAATCACAAAGTAAGACGATATTGTATTGTATTTTTATTTATTTTGTTAAAGCATTTCCCAGTCACATTTTAATCTGATTTGAGCCTTTTGCTGCCAGAGAGTTTAGCACCTGTGATATATAAGAGACTTTGTCAAATGCTTGGCTCAAATACCCAGGTATAGCATACCTCTAGCATTCCCCTGGATCTTCTAGTTTAGGGCCACAAAATTGCATTAAGGAACCACCATTTTGATTTGGTGGTTTTTCTTTCCAATAATGCAAAACCCAGTCTTTGTCTAATTTAGCACGTAATCTCTGACAGTTAGGACTTCCCAATTTATCGGTTGGGGCCACCCTGGGGAAGAGCCTCTAGTAGCCCTGATGAAAGGAGAAAAGGAAATACTGTTAGCCTAGCACAATCACTGAGAAGTAGGGTAGCTTCATCATGATGAATGAATTTCTCCTGTTTCTTAATTTTCCATTTCCCTCACCAAATGCTTATAAATGATGCGTCTGGTGACTTGTAGCTTGTCACAGCCCTTCCAAAAACATGGCGCCCAACACTCGAGGTGCCTTGGCCCTTTACTTAGCACTCAACAGAAGATGTCCAACATGGCCGTGGACAGTTTGAATTTGTTTTGTTATTGATGTGGCCTGTGGCCTTGGACAGGATGGGTTAAAAAGCTCTGATCTTTTGGATAAAATACAAATTCCTTACCTCCCCCATCTGGCTCCATTTGACTTTTCCAATCTGATTTCACATCTCTCTTCCTCGTGTTCTTTATGTTCCAGCCAATTTGGACAATCTCATCATATCCATCTCCTCCCATCGTTGTGCCTCCTCTGCCTGGAACCCTCTGTCCCCATATCTCTTACTCTAAGGCCTTATGTAAGGCCCTCTTTGGACCCCCTACAGCCAGCCCTCTCCCCCTTCTCCCAGAGAGAGCACTCTGTCTCAGTTCCTGTTTGCCCCTCTTTCTCACAGCCTTGGCTTCTTCTTGTGTATAGGTCTCATCTCCCAGGTAGATAGTAAGCTCCCTGAAGGCAGGATGCTGGGTCATTTTTCATCTTGCTGTCCCCAGTGCAGAACACGGGGCCCAGAACATTGTAGACACTTAATGAACATTGGTTGACTCGAATTGTTGAATTCCACAAGGCTGCCTGTGGGCTCTTCCTTCTCCTCCCTCCCTCCTTCCCTCCTTCCCCCGCGCCAGTCCTCCATGTTACACCAGATGGAACGTCAGGACAGGCACAGTGCAGAGTTCTATTTCTGGCCATGTTTAGTCTGGTGTCTATCCTGGAGGCTGCATGGGCCCCACCCCTCCCCTGCCATCCCCTGGGGGCTTGTGTGTGTTGTACTGCCAGGGAGAGAGGGGGAGGAGAAGGATCCATGTATTAAGGTAGGTGTGTATATTAATGTGAGGTGTGCGTGAGAGAGACAGGAATGAGGAGCTATCGATAACCTTTGCTTCTCTCCCCTCTGAGACAGCCATTTAAAGCAGATGTGGAAGACAAGCTGGGTACCTGGTGGGGTGCCTGATGCCATGCCTGCTACACTGTACTCTTTTCATTGTTATTTAGTCCTTTCAGTCATCACCGACTCTTTGTGACCCCATTTGGGGTTTTCTTGGTAAAGATACAAGAGTGGTTTGCCAGTTCCTTCTCCAGCTCATTTTCCAGATGAGGAAACTGAGGCAAACGAGGTGAAGTGAATTGTCCAGGGTCATGCAGCTAGGAATATCTGAGGCCTGATTTGAACTGGGGAAGGTAGATGAGTCTCCTTGACTCCTGGCCCAGCACTCTACCCACTGCAGAACCATCTTGCTGTCCTAGTAAGCATTAAGTAAGGGCTGTTAAATGGCACATACATCCATATGTGTGTAGCTACATAGTCACATGCAAGATGCAAAGGTTGACTTTTGGACTCTGGTTTGGGAAGGGCTGTGGGAGCTAGTGGAAAGAACCAGGGACTTGTTCTTGTCAGAGAACTTGGGTTTGAATGTAGTCAGCTCAGCTACCTACAAGTTATGGGAGCCTTGGGAAATGCCTCACTTTCCTCTTCTGGAGTCAGGGAATTGGGCCCGGTTGACTTCCAAGGGCCTTTCCACTCTCGAAATTCTATGCTAAGGCCCTTTCCATCTCTAATACCCACAACGTGCTATCGTTTCTCTCTGATCCATGCCTGGGGATGGTGAATCTGGCACTGAGGAGCAAGAGGCCAAAGGTCCCTGGGCCCGCCTCTGAGATCTTCCTGTCCTCCGTCCTTCTGTCCTTCCCTCCCTCCCTCCCTCTCTCCCTATCCTCTCCTTTCTCTCAGCTAGGTCCCACTTGAATAATCTAGCTCCACTCCCATCCCCCTAATTATTTGAATTGAAACTCCCTATTTCCATTGGGCTGGCCTGGATAATGACTGTATCTTACAGAATCAAAACTTTGAATAGTGTAAATGAAAATACACAGAGCCCCCTGGAAGGCTTCGCTGTTCCACACTAATCAGGACCTAGCTAAGGCATAGCAGATTTCAAGCTTGGTAGGATAAAGACAGGAGCAACACCTGGGAGTTCTAGAGCAGCTCACTTGGGCTAGTATCAGTTAGTTCTTGCTAACTAGTTAAGCTGGTTCATAACGGAATGGATTGCCTTATGCCTTAATGAGCTCCCAATCACTGGGGCTGGGGAGCCTAGAAGGCCACTTGTTAGGAATGCCATCAGGGAGATTCCAGTCCTAGGTAGTAGAAGAGTTTAGCTTAGGTGATCTCACAGATCGCCTACTTAGATATTTCGAGAATTCCCAGCTTGGTCAATCGATAAACATTTATTAAGCATCTACTCTGTGCAAGGCACTCTGCCAAGTGCTAGGGATACAAAGAGGCAAAAGACAGCCCCTGTTCTCAAGTTGCTTACAATCTAGTGACAGAGACAACATATACATGAGTCTAGGCATACCTACAAGATCTTGCTGGTTCCATTCGAGACCACCCCAATATAGCAAATATCGCAGTAAGGTGAATTGGTTTCAAGTGCATAGAAAAGCCGTGTTTACACTATGCTGTCACCTGTTAAGCGTGCTCTAGTATTCCATCTAAAACAATGTGCAGATCTTAATTTTAAAAAGACTTTATACTAAAAAATGCTGACCATCCTTTGAGCCTTCAGAGCTGGGACCCTTTAGGTGCCGGAGGGTCTGGTCTCCACGTCGATCGGGATGCTGCTTGCTGAAGGTTGGGGTAATGGGGCAACTTCTTAAAATAAGACAACAATAATGATTTGCTGTGTCTTGACTCTTCCTTTCACCTGAATAGTTAGAGGCCATTGTAGGGTCATTAACGGGCCTAATTTCAATATTATCGTGTCTCAGGGGATAGGGAGGCCCCAAGGAGAGGGTGAGACACAGGGAACAGCAGTCAGAACACAGGACATTTATCAGTTAAGGCATCCATCTTCTATGAATGTGGTTCATAGTTCCCCCAAATGACTGCAAGTGTAACATCCAAGACCACTGATCACAGATCACCGTAATGGATCTAATAAGAAAGGAAAAGTATGATAGATTGCAAGGATTACCAAAATGTGGCACAGAGACACAACGTGAGCACAAGCTGTTGGGAAAGTGACGCCCATAGATTCGTCCATGGCAGAGTTGCCGCAAGCCTTCAATTTGTAAAAAAGACACAATATCCACCAAGTATAATAATGTAGCAAAGCTCAGTAAAGCAAAGTGGTTCTGTATATACAAAGTAAAGTACCGGTAGGATACATGGGAAGTTGTTAATAGGGGGAAAGCGTTAGAATTAAGAGAGGTTGGGGAAGGCTTCCTAGAGGAGATGAGATTTTAGCTGAGACTTAAATAAAGGGCCTGGAAAGTCAGTAGGTGAGATATGAGGAGTGAGAGCAGTCTAGGCATGGGACACAGCTAGGGAAAATGCTCAGAACCAAGACCTGGAGTGTCTTTTTCAAGGAACAGCCAGAGTTCTAAGTTTCTGAGGCCAAAGGAAAAAACCTGACTGGTTTTCTGGCGATAGGCCTCTGAATTGAATGGGGCTCTTTGATGACACACTTGAGACCTGTATTCTAGCACCTACTCTTCACTGGTAGGGCCTTTGAGACCATGGCGTGATGATGTACTAGACTCTCTCTCTCCTAGGGGCCCTAGCAGTACGTAAGACCTGCCCCACTTACTTGGTATTTAGATCGATCAGTCAATCCTCAAGCATTTTGCAACATGCGTATGGTGTGCCAAGCACTGTGCTACAGAGGTCTTGGGGCATAGCCCCCAAGAAGCTGCCTTTCTTTTGAAGGAGACGTCACCCACGTAGCTAAATAGCTGCCAAATGGGTACCAAATGAACCCAGAGTATCAGAGGGGAGGAGGCACATTAGCCTTTGAGGAGGACTGGGAAGTGCTACCTGAAGAAGGAGGCGCTTGATATGAGCAGTGAAGGAAACCAGGGATTCCAAGGGATGGAGAGTGCCCATGAGGCAGAGAGCACTCTGTAAGAGGAAAGGCCCACATGATAGGTCAAGTGTATTGGTCACGTAGGTCGACTGATCACAGCCGGAGAGTCTAGGAACTTATAATAATGGCTGATGCTTTATGCCAAGCACTCTGATGATTTGCAGGGGGATGTGGCCAAAAAGAATTGCACAACCTGGGCACAGTATGGGCTGGTTTGCAATTTGTGCCAATGGAAGAAGTCCACCCACTTTGATGGGATCACTAAAGTATTACAAGAAAGATCCCCCCCAGAGCCAATGAAAGGGTGGTGCTTCAATAACTGGC